>NW_028326251.1:0-69984 GCF_027475165.1 Benincasa hispida
GGACAAGGTACTTGAAGGTGCACTTGATGTCCAATACATACCTTCAGCAGACCAAGTAGCAGACTGCCTGACGAAGCCGCTTTCCCACTCTCAATTCTCCTTTCTTTGATCCAAACTCGGGGTAACAGAATTACCCGCTCGTTTGAGGGGGAATGAAAGGAAAACCGAGGCCCAACTTCTCAGCCCATCGATCCATGTCCTGCAGCCCACATACAAACAGCCCAACGATGCTCACTGCAGTAGTAAAATCCGTGACTTATATTTGTGGACTGTACACTATTTTTCCTTTGTATTATTCAGCCCAATTCGGCTATTCTTTTGTCAACTGTATATATAAACCTATACCTAGGTTTCTGAAATACACACTGAAATATACTAAAGAAATCCTTCACAAAAGGCTGCCTCTCTTTTGCTGAATATAGTTTTTTTGAACATCGTTGACTGAATAAACTATTCTCATACATCCCTTTTAATAAACCGTAAAAAATTGATGCTTCTAAAACTATTTATTCATTAATAAATTACATATGTAACTAAGTACTTATCATTATGGTTAATATTTTATGAGATTATTTTTTTAATAATTATAATTAGATTATCATTGATTAAATATAATTATTAATTTATTCATGTTATAAATACTTGTAATTTATAATTTAATTAATATTATTATTTGATTATTAAATAATTAATTTTGCTCACAACTTTGAAATGAATTTATTGTTTATCAATTAATCTATTAAAATTTCATAGAGGTGTCATGATTGATTTTGTAAATTAAATACAAAGATAATTTATTTTCCATGAAAATTCTTATAACATTCCTATGCACAACCAAATACGGTCACCATCGATTCCCAACAATCTTATTCCCATGCTTCTTATTCACACATCCTTAATTCTTGGGCATCTATGAAATATTAAACCAAATAGCCCCTAAGTGTTTTGTTTTGCTTGATTTGACGAGTAAATTTAGTTATTTTCATAATTGAGCTTGAATATTTTCTATATTTTAAAATCTCGTTTAATAATTATTTGGTTATTTTGTGCATGATTTTTAAAGATTGAGCTTATTTTCTTACAAGCTTAGCATTAAAGTATCCAAAGATCTATTTGATATCCTCTTTTATGAAGAAAATATAAGCTGGGAGCCTTGGAGGTATCCCAAGATCCATTTTCATCAATAAATTCATCAACAGTCCACATAAAAGCTGAGAGATCAGTAGATATAGTTATGAATGAAGGTTCTCTAGGAAGCCAAAGATCTTGAAAAATTGAGATATTAGAGTCGTTCCTAACTTGTAATCTTGTTCCTTTCATTAAAAGATCATGGCCCCGGGTTGCTTTTCGAAAAGAATGAAGAGTTAGAGCCCACTTTAGCTTGAAAAGATCCAATATTTGGAAAATATTTGGCCTTTAGAACTTGAGAAAACAAGCTCTGAGGATTATACAGAAGACTCCAAGTTTGTTTAGCCAAAAGTGCTTGATTGAAGTGAGGGAAACCGTGAGATCCGTAGCAGAAGCGGGATAATTCCCAATTTTCAGATTTCACATAATCAAAATTTACAAAACATAAAATATACATTACACAGAGAATTTTACAGCATGCTTTGGAGAAGAAGTTAGGGAAGAAGTAACACTTACCCTTGAAGCCAAAAGGTTTTCCCGAAAACCTTATCGATCCAATCACGTACACTTCGATCTCCAAAGAGCCCATAGGAACCCAAATGACCACTACCACAAGGGAACCTACTGTATTCTCCTTAGGGGATGAAATAAGTAGGAGTGGTGGGCTCTGCTAAGATTTTTGGAAGAGGGATAGGTTTTTGAGAGGAAGAAGAAAACCATTTTCTTCATTGTGTTCCTGATAGAGAATGTTAGGGTTGATGCCTTAAATCTCGTAGGGTCCTGTAGTTTGTAAACACGTATATGGACAAATATTTTTGATGTAATAATATGAGATATTTTCTTCACTTTTGTCTATGAAATATGAGATATTTTAGTTGCGTTAACCACAAACCAATAAACTAAGATCCCTGGTTATCGTTGTAACTTAAGCATGTATGTGGAAACATACAAGTAGATCATGCCTTAAATGGTAACCTAAATAGTCTGTAGTATATGGATAAAGGAAGGAAACCTTATCCTGGTGAAACTACAGATACGACCTGCTTTGTAGATGTTACAAGTATTGTAAAGTTCTACAGATGGTATGATCCTGATCATTCATGTAGATACATGCGAGTGGGGGTATCCTATACAAAAGAGTTTGTATAAGACTGGACTACGAAATGTTTAGTCTCGTTATATAACAATGTTCATGACAGAGACTTTCATTTCACTAGGATGACCATAGGTAACATGACCTTAATCCTGAGTGAGTTGGGAACTCCTGCCTATGAGGACAGTCCATTGATTTGCATGGGTGGGAGTGGCTAGATTGCCGACTTAAACCCACCACTTTGGGGATTCATTTGATTGGGGAGTTGGGAACTCAGTTACACAAGACGGAATTCACTTCTTCCTCGAAGTAAGGGTAAGTAGATAGATTGCTCCCTTAAGGGTTGATTCTGGGGCTTGAACAATGTGGTGCCACACACTTTCTCATGGCCTGAGAAGTGTTCACTCATAGTAGGACTATGATATATTGTTCATTAGAGGATTCAGTGGTACTTAAGGAGTTAGTTGTAACTATAGGAGAAAAACGATAAATTGGCCCAGCTGTACTTACGAGTGATCTGTGAAGGGTTATCGTACTGTTGATGTGTTATATCCAATGGACGCAGAAATATATCTTTAGTGAGAAGAGTGCAGTTGTCGGTCTTTAGTAGAGTGCCCGACAGTTAACGGATGGTGGATATCATGATTAAAGAGTTTAGTCAATTATTAACGTATCGTCGGAGCTTCAAGCTACAGGTCCATAAGGTTCACTTGGTAGCTCAATGATTCAAGTTGAGAATCAGTTTTTGGGTTAGTTTGAAGTGTTCAAATTAACAAGAGGGAATTTGATTTTATATGATATAATTAAATTGATTCAATTATATGTGATATAATTTATTTGATATATTAAATACATTAGTAGTGGGAATTAATATAAATGTGATTTATATTAAATAAAGGAGAAAAGAACTATGGTTTAAATATTACATATGATGTGATATTAAAACTATAGGTTATAAATATAATATGATAAATTAGTTATTATATTTATTTATAATAAAAACAATTATGAGATAATTGTTAGTTGGTTATTTTCTTTTCTCCATTAACCGTGCTAGTGGGAGGTTATTTTTAGTTTTAATGACTGAAGAATAAAATGAAAAGATTTTTCATTTTTTGAGGAATGGGATTATTGCATACCAACTGATCGAGTGAAAAGAGGGAGCTATATGATAGCCCTTCGAGAGAGTGAACGACGAACGAGTTAGCTACACGACTGCCTCATTTAGTAAATGATCGAGTACCCTTTGTTTATACGATAGACTTTCTATTTCTCCCATTTACTTGATCGTATACATCCTCCTTCCCTCTACCAAATTCACATAGAGTCCACGCCTCCTGGATTCTCACTCCGAGAATACCGAGGTAGCCTTCTGGTAGTGTCTACGTACTGTTCGAGAGATGAGATTTGTTTGTTCTTGATCGAGGATATTGCTGAGGTGTGACGTTCTTGTTGGTGAACAATTGTGCTGTTACATTGAGGGAACGAGAAGAATAGTTCTTCAAGGGTAAATTCTCTTGATCCTTAGTATTTTTCTTTTGTAGCATACTGTAATTTACTCTAAGATGCATAACTGTGGTTGTATGTTTATAATTATTTTATTCGTTCACAATGGGCTTGGAAAGATCTTGCTTCCACTCATTGGTTCTCTTGAATAAGAGATCCTTCAATTGGTATCAGAGCCAGGTTGTTCTGATATTCCAAATCAATTGCTGTATTGAATTGCATGTACATTCTTCGTGGGTTTTAATCATGTCTACATTATATTTAAGTATTAGATATATTTTTGGATGTGAGTTAATGGAATTTCTGGGATGATTGCCTGTGGTTATTGTTGGATTGGTATCCTAATTCTTCCAGAGTCTCGTAGTTTGTAAACACTTTACACATTGTTATGAATAAAATAAGAGTTATTTTATTTTGCATTTACTCATATCCAATAAACAAAGCTCCATGGTTATTATAGTAAACTTAAGCATGTATATGAGATATACAAGTGGATCATACCTTAAATGATAACCTAAAAAGGTCTGTAGTATAATGATTAAGGAGGGATGCCTGATCCTTGTGACTCTACGGATACAGATCGCTTTGTAGAGGTTTACAAATGTTGTGAACTACTATTGATGGTTGATTCTAACCATTCATGTGGAGACATGCGAGCGAGGGTGTCCTATACAAAATGTTTGTATAAGATTGGACCACGAGATTATTCGTCTCTTTATATAATGCTGTGGATACTTGAGACTTACATCTCACTTAAACGACCATAGGTGACATGACCTTAATCCTGAGTGTTTTGGGAACTCTTGCCTTTGAGGGTGGTTCTTTGATTAGTATAGGTGAGAGTGGCCAGATTGCCTACTCAACAAGCCTACGTTTTTAGGGATTTGTCTGATTGAGGAGCTGGGAACTCAGTTACACAAGATGGAATTCTCTCCTTGCCCGAAGAAGGGGTAAGTAGATAGATTGCTCCCTTAAGGGTTTATTCTGAGTCTTGAACATAGTGGCCACATTCTTTCTTTGGAAGAGAGGACTCAGTCATAGTAGGACTATGACTTATGTTTATTAGAGGGATTAGTGGTACTTAAGGAGTTAGATGTAACTACAGGGGCAAAATGGTAAATTGGCCCAAATGTACTTACGAGCGATCTGTGAAGGGTTATCGCATTGTTGATTGGTTGATATGGACACAAAATATATATGTCGTGAGAAAAGTGCAGCTGTCGATCTTTAGTGGAGTGTCTGGTAGTTAATAGATGGTGGATCCCGTGGCTAAAGAGTTTAGTCAGTTATTCACGTACCGTTGGAGCTTTAATATCTTCTCCATGTTAGCAAGACAGACTTCGTACATATGCTCATATATAGAGAAGTCGACCATGAATATTTCAATAGAGTCTTCAAGATATTCTGAAAAGATGGCCATCATGCACCTTTGGAAAGTGCTCGGCACATTACAGAGGTCGAACGGCATACGGCAAAAAGCAAAGGTTCCATACGGGTGGGTGAATGTGGTTTTTTCCTGATCTTCGGGAGCAATCATAATCTGATTATAACCGGCATACCCATCCAAAAAACAGTAGAAGTCATTTCCAGTTAGCCGATCCAGCATTTGGTCAGTGAAAGGTAAAGGGAAATGATCTTTCTTCGTTGCCGCATTCAGCTTGTGGTAGTCCATGCAAATACGCCATCTGGTGATAGTCCTCTCTAGTATCAGCTCATTTTTTGCGTTGGGGACTACTGCCATCCCATCTTTTGTCAGTAAGCACTGCACGGGGCTGACCCACGTGCTGTTTGTTATCGGATAAATGATGCTCGTATCTAACCACTTGATTATCTCCTTCTTAACGACCTTTTTCATTGCAGGGTTGAGTCTGCCTGATGTTCGATCGAACCTTTATGGTTTTCTTCGAGACGAATTTGATGCATACAGTATGCAGGGCTAATTTCTCGAATGTCTACGAGCGTCCAGCCAATCGCTCGCACATATTTTCTAAGAATGCTCAGCAACGCATTCTCTTGGTCTTCATTAAGTTCAGAGGAAATAATTACTGGCAGCTTTTCATTTTGCCCTAAAAATTGCATATATTAGGTAGTTAGGCAGGGTCTTCAATTCTATTATTGGTGGTTCTTTTAAGGGCGGTTGTGTTTTTTTTCTTTCTTCATTTACTGTTGGCTCTTCTTCTTAGGTTGCGATCATCTCATCTCCCTTGTTTGTTTTTTCTATGATCGCATTGCATGCAACATTGGATGTGATCGAATCCTCATCTTCATTTTCATCGTGGGCTTTTCTTCTTCATTCAAACTCTGGTCGTCGTCATATTCATTCAGGTTTTCTTCGTCAGGAAATTTCATGGCACGGATGATGTCAAACTTGAGCTTCTGTATATTCACGCTCAAGTTGATCTCTCCTTTGTGCACATCAATCTGGGCACGACCTATTGATAAAAATGGTCGCCCTAGGATGATGGGCACATCCTTGTTGGCATCGTAATCTAAGATGATGAAGTCGGCTGGTAATATAAATTGTCGATTGTAACCAGCACGTCCTTCACCTTCCCCTCTGAATGCACCAGAGATCTATCTGCTAGGTTGAGAGTCACGGTCGTGGGTGCAAGTTGCCTCACATTCAGCTATTTAAAGATTGACAGAGGCATCAAGTTGATGCTGGCTTAAAAGTCACATAATGCTTGCCCGATGTACAATCCTCCAATGGAGCAAGGTATCGTAAGACTCCCATGATCGCACATCTTTGGTGAGATTATAGATTTCGAGCTCTGAATCAAGGCCACCGTGGCAAACTTACCAGTACCTCTCTTCTTGGTCACCATATCCTTAAGAAACTTCGCATATGCGGGCATCTCCTCAATCGCTTCAGTGAATGAAATATTAATATGCAATTGTTTTAACATAGTCATGAAGCGTTGGTACTGTACCTCGTCATTCTTCTTCTTTCTGAGTCTCTGTGGGAAAGGTGGCAACTGTACTTTCACGGTCCCCTGTTCTTTTTGCTCTAAGGTGGATGCAATCTATGGCTCTATCACTTCTTTTTCTCCTTCTTCTTCTTGAGTCACCACAATCTCAGGTTCCAGCGTAATTGAAGCAGTCAGGCTAGGCTCCTTCTTCTCCCCTACCACAGTCTTTCCACTCCGCAATGTCATGACTTGACATTACTCTTTACCTATTCCCCTTGGGTTGTGTGGGAGTTCTGTTGAACACGGCAGGGCTCCTTGCAGTCTGTTCTTAAGTTCGCTCGCAATCTGGCCCATCTGTAGTTTCAGGTTGTTAATTGATGTCACCTGGTTTTGAAGCATAGTTTCGTTCTTCTCGATATATTGCTTCAAGAAACTTTCCAAGGAGGAAAATTGTGGCGGTTGTGAACTGCTAGCTTGACTGCTCGTCTAACCGTTATTTCGCGGGAAAAATCCGAGTGGCCTTTCTTTTTGTGCCACTGATTGGAAATTTTGCTGCTGATTTTTCCACGCAAAGTTTAGGTGGTTTCTCCACCCAGGGTTATACGTGTTAGAGAATAGATTATTTTTCACAAAATAAATAGATTGTGGGTTCTGCGGGCATTCCTCCATTGTGTGTCCTTCACTGCAAGTCGCGCACCTTGCAGCAGTCTGATTAATTGCGTTCACTTGCCCACTATGCGGTGTTGGGCTGTTGATTGCGATTCCTTATATTAAGTTCATCATCGCAGTCATCTGACTCTGAAGTGAAGCGATAACACCATTCTTTGCATCATTATCCTTTATTCTCAATCTCTGATCGCTCTCTCTCCAATCCTCGTGATTTTTAGAGATGTCACCGAGGATGTTCTTAGCCTCATCATATGTTTTATCTAGCAGACCACCCGCGGCTGCCGCATTGGCAGCGGTTTGCGAAGCGGGATTTAAACCGTGATGAAAGATCTCCATTTGCATGTTGTCTGGTAATCCGTTGTATGGATAGTCCCTTACCAGCCTCTTAAACCTCGCCCAAGCATCGCTGAGCGATTCGTCCAAGTCCTGTTCAAAATTGGTTATTAATTTCCTTCTTCTGGCATTCTCAGTTGGTGGGAAATATTTCTTCATAAACTTCTCTACTACTTGTTCCCATGTTGTCTAGTAAACTTCTCTACAAAGTTAGTCGAACTTCTTCAGTAGAGATATTTGGGAACACGAAAGCGTGTTAGATTTCTATGAAGCTAGGTGAGCATACGGGTCCTCGCCATGCCTTCCTCCGAACTGTCCAGCAGTCTGGATCATCTGCAGCATCACTGGTTTCATTTCGAATTTGGATCCATCAAGGGCAGGCCTCATGATTCTTGGGGAGAAATCGTAGAGGTTTGGCGATACATAGTTCCAAATGGGCCTATTACAATCGTTTGCCAGTAGGATTGGATTCGCCATGACATTGTTTTTGTTTGGTGCTCCATTTCCAGACTGCTCCGCCGTATCGTCTTTATTTGGTTGTTGTTGTTGGCAGCTATCTCTCAATCTTCATCAGAACGTCCTCTCAATCTCCGGGTCATAATTCTCCAGAGATTGAGAGCTGTAAAGAAATCAGAAAAATTACCGTTAGCACACTGAATTGTCAAAGGCCCTGGCAATGGCGCCAAAAACTTGATGCGTTATTTTATGTGGTTAAATAATGGAATGAAACGCGGTGATGGAATTGCGTTGTGCAAAAAGTTTCCACAGCAGAACCCAAGTATAAATTCTACTGAGTTTCCTGGTAAGTCCAGGGTCGAACTCAGGCACTAGGGAAAACGGTATGCAGTGATAAATTTTAAGAAGACTTCTCGTTAACCAATAAATCAAAGAGTTATTTTGGGTTGTTATTTGCGGTATAAAAAGTATGCGGCAGATTTAAGAAAAGATTGATTATGCGGTAGATACATTGAATATGCAGAGGAATGGGTTGAGAAGGTCTTTAGCTAGCATTTCTTGGGAATGCGCCAACTATAAGATCATGCTACACTCATGCGACACCAAATCATTTTCCAATGCAAATTTGGTGCTCCTAGTTCTAGGTCGCATGTGATGAATGCGATAATGTCCATAGAGCTTTTTCCTAAGTCTCTACTTTTTGCCTATGTGATGATGCGAGATGCACACAACGATAAGGTGACCGAAGACAATCTTAACCTATCTCTAGGATGCATGCGATGCGTTAATAGCAAACAGTGCTTATTCCTAGGCTCCTATCTCTTGATTATGCATTCTAATCTGACTCTTCCGATCCTAAATTCTAACCTGACTTTTCCAAGCCTAGATTCTGTCCTTAGATTACCCTCCCGAGTATCTCTAATGGACGAATGATGCATACATAATACAAGATAATCGTATAGAATGAAGATCCCTAGTTATGCTAGCTAAGTGCTTCTTAACCCATTCGACAGATTTAGCTACTCATGCATAATAAACAGAGAGTGAACAAATATAAAGAAGTAAATTCCATTTCTATAGATAAGTTTAAGTACAAAATGTCAATGGAAGATAAGGATAGAGAGCCTGGTAGCAATCCCTTGCTTTCCAAGGCTTTTACACTGTTAACTCTATTCTGTTCAAAAGATATTCCTGCTTCCACAAGAGTTGGCTCTCTCTAATCTCAACGCTTCCGTCACTCTTCCAAGTTCACCGGAACAATCTCTCGGCACAATCTCGCTTCTCTTGCTTCCGCCTTAAGTAAAAGAAAAACTAAGAACAAGGCTACTTCTAACTATGGAGAAAATTATCTAACTGTCAAACTAGACGAACCGAACCCCTTCTCTGAAGGTTGCCTTTTGTATTTATAGAGCTTCAGGGTGAAAGGCTTCTTCTCTCTTATGATTGCACTGATGGGATGACATTAATTCTCTGTCTGATGCGCTGAATATTTTTCACCGAAAAGTTGAGTGTACTTTCTACAGTGGTTCGTTAGCGGCTTGTTAACTTAATTCGAAATCGACCGTCATCATCTTTCTGTCCCATCGTGATTTATTATGCTTTTCACCCAGATGCACCCACCAAGTTGCGCCGACTTTATGTGATAACGCTACACTCATATTTGCGAACATAAATCACCGCAAAGCCTTGCGGTAACGCTGCGCTCGATCGTTGATTTCTTGTGATCGTATTTTCCACCTTACGTCAACGCATATTCTGCATAAAAATACAAAAGTTAACTGTTTTCATGTGATGAACGCATGTGACCGCAATGTCATGAACTTAATGATTTTTGGTCGCAATCTTATATATTTTATCAACGCAAACCTGCATTGTTTAATAACTTAGTACTGTAATAACGTTCATTTCTGCCCGTTATCATTTATACGATAGACTATGTCATCTCCCAGTTGCTCAATCGTCTAGCCGATTGTTGTTCCTTCTGTCTCTTCTGTTGGAGTATATTAGCAAGAAGTGGAAGAAACAAGGATCAATAAGCACTCTAATTCATTAATTTTGGCAATAACTAAAGCATGCTCATACAACAACAAGAGGGTTTCAAGCCATATCTTTGTAGAACAATCTTGATTTTCAGCTGCAAACTTCTCCAAATCTTGTTGTAGACCACCTCAAGATCTTCCCTACTATTCTCTTAGAGCTTTAGATTGAGTTGTGGGACTCAAAATAAGCTTGAATTAAGGGAATTTGGAGATTATGTTACTGCATTACCATCGTTGAAGACCTTCTTCAACCTCAAGCTTTTTCAGTAAAAAAACTATCAAATGCATCATCGATTCTCAGCTCATTCTTCTTAATTTATTGCATGACTATTATGCAAATACCATTGTTGCATGTATTGCAGCTAATGCATGGAAGATAGACTCCAATTCATGGTGGACCTATGAACATGCTACTTGAATAGAATTAATTTTACAAAATTAATTCAATAATTAATTTTTCTAATAAAATTAATAATAATTAATTAAACAATTTAATCAATTCTAATTAATTTAATATTTCCACAAATCCACCTTCATATATTTAAATCATTATTAAATATTAATTCTCCTATTCTGTTTAATTATTAAAATTAAACATGTAATTATATCTCATATAATTACTAATTCCTTTGATTCTAATTTGAACGTTTCAAATTAACTTATCACACTACTCTAAAGCTAATCGATTTACGAGCTAGTAGGGGGACTCCGCGAACCTATAGATCATGGGCTCCAATAATCCGAGATTAGTTGGTTAAACTCAGGACACCAAATTAACCTCCATTCGTTAACTAATGGGCTACTCCACTAAAGCCCATAGTTGAACTCCCCTCACTGTAGATATATTATGTCCATATGACTTAACCATAATTAGTAAGTCGACCCCTTACAAGTTGTTTGTAATAACGGCTGGGTCAATTATTTGTTTTACCCTCGAGATTAAGTCTTGTTACTTAAATTCCTACTGATCCTTTGATGAAATACTGATTTGTGATCCAGTCACTAAACAAAATCTCTCTCAGCCTAGTGAAAGGGTGGGGCCTCTTGTTCAAGACCTGGATTTAGTACTTGAGAGAACAACCATTCTCCTATCCCTTAATCGGGTAGGCATGAATTCCATTTTGCACCATATGTCCCCAACTATCTGTTCAGTCTTACCCATGAAATGGGAGGCTCATTGAGCTGGCGTTGTTGAACTAACCCTCACCTATGCAAATCAAAGGATAATCCCGAATAAATAGCAGTTCATAATTAGCTTAGAATTAAGATTGAGTTACTTAGGATGTCGCCTTGAAATAGTCAGTCTTAAACAGTAAACAACGTTATAAAGTAAGAGTGACTGATTTCGTGGTCCGAACTTTTGCAAACCCATTTGCACAGGATGCCTCCACTCATCATGTCATAACATGTACGAATTAGGATCACTTTGTATGTAGCGCTTTACAACTACAGAGTAGGCCACATCCAATAGTATTACCAGAATAACGTACCCAACCTTAATCATGTACTATAGATCATTTTTGCTATTTACTCAAATTTGATCTATCTTTATATCTTTACATAAAGTTCAAACATTCTTATAAAATCAATAACAAGTTTATTGACTATAGAATATTATTATCTCTTTACAAATTGCGAGTTTTAGGACATAAAACCCAACAATACTACCACGACTAAAACTCTAGTGGAACAATATATACAAATATATACAATGTTGAGTTTACACGGAGAGAACAAAAGGTACAAATACAATAAACTAGGGCATATTAGTGCCCATAAATTCTCCCACTTGCCCTAGTGATGAATATCTCGTAGACCTAGTCCCACTAAGTGACCCTTAAACACTTTAGGCAAAAGGGCCTTTGTAAATGGATCAGCTAAGTTGCCTTATGACACTATCTATGTGACAATTACGTCTCCTCTGTGTACAATATTCCTTATGAGATGGTGCTTCCGCTCGATATGCTTTCCTCTTTTATGGTTTCGAGGTTCCTTTGAAATTGCAACTGCTCCACTATTGTCACAATAGAGAGTGACAGGCAGATGCATATTAGGAACTACTTCCTGGTCAGTCAAGAACTTTCTGAGCCATACTGCTTATTTTGCTGCTTCACTTGCAGCTACATACTCAGCTTCCCTTGTGGAGTCAGCAATACAACTCTGCTTGATGCTTCTACACACAACTGCTCCTCCATTCAGAGTGAATACTGAACCCGAAGTTGATTTCCTAGAATCAATATCGGTTTGGAAGTTAGAATCAGTGTATCTAGTAAGGATCAGATCTTTAGCACCATACACAAGCATATAATCTCTTGTTCTCTGAAGATACTTGAGAATATTCTTAACAGCAGTCCAATGATCATATCCAGGATTGGACTGAAATCTGTTGACTATTCGTACATCATAGTATATATCGGGACAAGTGCACAACATTGCATACATTAAACTCCTTACTGCTGATGCATATGGAATTCGTTTCATGTCCTTAACCTTTTGAGGTGTCTTAGGACTTTGTTCCTTAGATAGGTGAATTCCATGTCTGAAAGGTAACATTCCTTTCTTGGAATTTTGCATTTTATACCTAGACAACATCTTGTCTATATAAGATGCTTGAGATAATGCTAACGGATCCCAAGAACATACTGTTCTTCTCCCAAATCTTTCATTTGGAATTGCAAAGCCAGCCATCTCTTAACGTCAACTAGAAATTCTACTTCATTCCCTATGACTAGAATATCATCAACATACAACACCAGAAAAGCGACAATTTTGTTAACGATTTTCTTGTATACACAGGGTTTGTCAACATTTTGTTCAAAGCCATAAGATTTGATTGCAGTATCAAATCTCATATTCTAAGATCTAGATGTTTGATTCAACCCATAAATGGATCGATTAAGTTTGCAAAACTTTTGCTCTTGACCCTGTTCAATAAACCCTTCTGGTTGAGACATATAGATACTCTCTTCAAGATAGCCATTCAGAAAGGCTGTCTTGACATCCATTTTCCATATTTCATAATCATAAAATGTAGCTATAGACAAGGTTATCCTAATTGACTTTATCATAGCAACCGGAGAGAAAGTTACTTCATAGTCTACCTCCTCTCTTTGGGTAAACCCTTTTGCCACAAGTCTTACTTTGTAGGTCTGTACCTTACCAACTGAAGGATCTCATATCGAGAGTTCCATGAGCGCGTTCGAATCGCTCTGATCTCACCGTGACCGAAATACAAATTACACATTCAAATCATACAATTATGCAAACAATTCTTAATTAACGACATGCTCAAAACTAGATAAATAATAAGGAGACAGAGTTCCATACCAAATGAAGACTATCTTCAAACTTCAGAACTCCAACGCAGCAGAAACCCTCCAACTGATCTACCTCATCTGACGGGAACATCAACTGCAGCAGCACGATCAACGCGAACATGAACGCCGCAACAGGGACGACGCCACCACTAATGATCCTCGGGTATTCTCGGAGTTTAAATTTGGTAGATGACGGAGGAAACAAAAATCGTGTAGTCAATAAGCAAGTGGGAGGGTGAAGGTCACTATCGCATAGCAGAAATGCTTATCGTCTAGAGGAGCTACACGGTCGTGTAGGATTTACTGAATGATTGTTTAGGAAAAGATACACGATCGTTTAGTAAAATCGGAACACTATACGATCATTTAGAGAATCTATCCGATCGTGTAGGCGATAGTGTGCGATCGTTTAGTGCGAAGTGGACGAACGTTTAGGCGGATAAGCGCTATCGTATGATTTTCTTAAGCGATTGTTCACAAAACACCAGCGCGCTCTAATGAATTCTTTGGACGATTGACAGACGGGGCGATCGAACTCTTAAAAAAATGAAACAATATCATTTTTTATTTCATCGGTTATAATAATTGACTCATCCCACTAACCCACATCCAAACGTGATAATTGGCTTAATTATCGTATCATTAACCAATTATTTAATTGATAAATATAATCATATTATATTTTTATCCTATAGTGTGATATCACATATCTACTATAGTATTTTCTCCTCTACTTGATATAAATCATATTTATATCTAATTTCCTCCAAAATAATGTATCTCATACATTTAGCCAATTATATCATATATAATTAACCAGTTTGATTATATCATATATAATTAAACTTCCTATTGTCAATTTGAACATTTGAAATTAACCCAAACACTGGTTTTCGACTTTATCCAAGCTACCTAGGGGACCTAATGGACTTGTGGCTCAAAGCTCCAATGGTCTGTGAATAGCTGACTAAACTCTTTAGCCACGAGATCCACCATCCGTTAACTGTCAGGCATTCTACTAAAGACCAATAATTGAACTCTTCTTACCACAAATATATTTCTGCGTCCATCAGATATAACCAATCATGAGTACGATGACCCTTCATTGATACTCGTAAGTACAGCTAGTTACATCTCACTCCTTAAGTACCACTAATTCCTCTAATGAACAATGCAACATATTCCAACTATGTATGAATACATCTCGGGCCAAGAAAAGGTGTGCGACGCCACATCGTTCAAGCCCCAGAATTAGCTCTTAAGGGAGCCATCTATCTACTTACCTCTACCTTGGGGAAAGAGTGAATTCAATCTTGTGTAGCTGAGTTCCTAGCTCCCAAATAAGAAGAATCCCTAAAATGGTAGGTTGGAATCGGCGACCTAGCCACTCGCACCCATACAAATCAAAGGAACTCTTTTAATGGCAGAATTTCCCAATTCACTTAGGATTGAGGTCATGTCACCTATGGTCATCCTAGTGAAGTGAAATCTCTGTCATGAACAGTGTTATATAGTGAGACGTTAACACTTCGTGGTCAGGTCTTATCCAACATGAATGATTAGGATCAGACCATCTGTGACAAGTCATAACACTTGTGACAATTCCACAAAGCGAGCCGCATTCGTAGCATTACTAGGATAAGGTTTCCCTCCTATATCCATATACTACAGACCATTTTGGTTATCACTTGAGACATGATCCACTTGTATGTTACCACATACATGCTTGAGTCACATACAGATAACCAGGGATTTTATGTTTATTGGTTTGTGGTAAAGCAAATATCGAGCAAAAAAATCAAGCGTTCATATATTAAGCTATAGTAGATATGTGAAGTAAATATCATATATTAACAACACAAGCGTTCGTACAAACTGTTTATAATCTACAAAACACGAGACTTTAGGGCATCAACCCCAACACTAGCTTGGTCTCATTTTCTCTTGTAGATCCATTTACAACTGATGGGTTTTCCCCTTCAGGTTGATCTACAAGATCTCAGACAGAATTGAAATACATAGATTCCATTTCAAGGTCCATGGCTTTAATCCATTGGTCTTTATCCACATTATTCATTGCTTGTTTGAAAGACAATGGATCCTCTAAGCCATCATCTGGTATGATGACTTGTGTTTCAATCAAACCCATGTACCACTCAGGCTGTTGCACATCCCTCCCACTATGACGAGGCATTCTCAAGTCTTGAGAAGGATGTGAAGTACCAGTTTTATCAACAACTCTTGTTAATGCATTTGTCATTTCTCTGCACATTTCCTATATTACTAGTTTAATGCAAGGTTGATGATTCTTCATGCGGTCTTCCTCTAGGAAGGTTGCATTTATCGATATAAATACCTTATCTTCCTAAGGATCGTAAAAAAACCACATTTCGTTTCTTTTAGGTAGCCTACAAATAGGCATACTTTTGAACGATGTTCCAACTTTTTAGGATTTTGCAACAATACATGTGCTGGGAAACCCTATATTCTTAAGTAACATAACTTTCCTTTACGTCCTTTCAAGAGCTCGTAAGGTGTTTTAGAAATACTTTTTGTGGGAACTATGTTCAAAATATACACTGCAGTTTCAAGTGCATGTTCCCAGAAAGAATTTGGTAATTAAGCATAACTCGTCATGGAACGAACCATGTCCAATAAAGTTCTATTTATCCTTTCTGCCACACCGTTTTGTTGAGGCATGCTAGGGGCTATGAGTTGAGACTAGATTCCATGTTCTATCTAATAGTTCTGGAATTCTAGGTCCATATACTCACCACCTCAATCTGATCGAAGTGTTTTAATCTTGTTACCTAATTAGTTTTCAACCTGAGCCTTATACTCTTTGAACTTTTCAAAAGATTCAAACGTTTGGTGCATTAGGTAAATATGCCCATACCTAGCATAGTCATCAATGAAGCTGATGAAATATTCATACCCTCCTTTAACTTTAACATTTAGAGGACCACAGAGGTCTAAGTGTATGAGTTCTAAGAATTCTTTAGCTCTAAGACCTTTTCCGAAAAAAGATCTTTTTGTCATTTTACCCTCAAGATAAGATTCACAAGGTGGTAATGAATTGCCTTCTAACTTATTTAGATGATCGTTCTTAACCAGTCTCTCAATCCTGTTAAGATTTATGTGATCCAGTCTCAAGTGCCAAAGATAGACATTTGGAGAAATTTTCCTTTTCTTATGAGTCTCAGCAGTTTTAAACATCTCTATGTTCAATATGGCTTTAACCTCAGTCATTCTTAACATATACAAGTTATTTTCTAATTTGGCAGAACAATTTTGTTTACTTCTTGTAATGATGAACACTTCATCATTTTTGAAATAAACTTTGTAATTTTGTTATAGAAAACAAGAGATAGATATAAAATTCCTTTTCATAGAAGGAATGTAATAAACATCTTTAAAATAAATGTACTTATCTCCTATAAATAACTTCATATCTCCTACTGCTTTAGCTGAAACAACCTCCCTGGTCCCTCCCTTAAAGATTGTTGTGCCTTCTATCAACTGTCTCTAGAAACTTGTTTCCTGTGAGAAAGTACAAACATGATTAGCAACACCTGAATCAATTTTTGAGGTTTTATCTTTTTCCACTAAACACACTTCGATAACAAGTAAATTATATTTATCTTGTTGTTCGAATTTTGCATTCTCATTTATGTTATTCAAAATTTTAGATGGGTCGGGAGATAAAGGACAATCCTCTGTTAAAACTCTATTGAAGATATCAACTGCTAGTAATTTGTTTGTTGATTCGATTTTACCATTATCTAATTCGGAAGTGAGTATTCTAGAAGAATTTGCATGTTGAAAATTTTAATTAGCAAATTGCAACTAAATCCATAATGAAATTTTAGTAGAACAAGTAATAATGTACCCATAACCATTATTTATTTGCAACGATACTACAACAAGATAATCTTGACTAAATACTATCTCCAGAATAACTCATATTTCGATAGTCATTTAGCCACCGCTTTCGGTCAGAAATTACTAACACTCTTAACTAGCGGCACCTGTAATTGTTTGTGTTCAATTTCGAATGGAATTTGGAATGATCCTTCCGCCGCTCATGGAAATCCTCATGCTTGATTTCTTTCAATTATTACTTTATTTTACATTTAAAAGTTAATTTGTAAGGTCCCCTTTGTTTTTGGGCATATTAACTTGCTATCAAGTCTGTATTCAAAGTGTTTGAGTCTGTAAGAGTCACTTGTGATGAAGCTTCAAGGCATGAAGATGTAGTTTACTTCGAGGAAGAAGAAGACCAAGAGTTGGTCGTGTCGCGTAGCCCAAGCTTAAATGACCGTTTAGATTTGGCTACATGATCGTGTAGAAAAGTTCTACACGATCTTGTAGTATTTTCTGAACGATCATATGGCTAATGCTAAATGAATGAGCCAAGTGTTTACTCGATCGCTTTGCGTTGGCTAGTCGATCGTGTAAACGATGGGAGTACACGATCATAGAGTATGGGATACTCGTTGCATGGTAGGCGCGTGCACTAAATGATCAAATAGCCCAGCATGCTTCATCGTATAGTCACTGGTTGCTCGATCATTCGGTAAATGTTACACGGCACTTGCTCCTCGATCGTCTAGACGATCATGCTTCATCACATAGTTGTCGTCCACTCGATCGTTTAGGCTTGCATTTAAACTTGGTGTGCTGCACGATTGAGTGGCCTTCATGCTTCATCGCATATTCAAAGGTACTCGATCGTTGCTACACGATCGTGGTTACTCGACCAACTTTACTAGACGATCACAAAGAAAGCTACACGAACAGGGATCGAGGCTTCACCCGGGTGGTTCGAGACTCGGTTCGTCTGTTTGAATCGGTTTACTCGATGGTTTATGTAATAGATAGTTTTTATTTTTGATTTTTTAGGCTAATCATCCCGGTCCATAACTTTTTTGTGAATGTACATGAGATGTATGTTTATATTATATGTCATATAGTTTTAAAACCCACCATAGGTTATGCATTTGATCATGCATCATCTTTATATTATAAGAGTTATAATATAGTAGCTTGCATGATTAAATTACTCTAAAGCATGCTCATGCATCATATAATATAAGAGTCATATTTATGCATGCATTAAGCATATTCATGCACCATCTTTATATTATAATTGTTATAGTATAAGGGTGTATGGAAGCATGTATGCTTGGTTCATTATTTTTTATATAGTAATGAATGAACATTGCATGAAGCATGACACATAGGATAATTTATAAGAGTTATAAATACCTAGTCTAGCTTAGCAATGTGGATGGTTTTAATTGTTTCTTTTATAAGAGTTATAATGGAAATTAGAACTAAATCAACAAGAAAAACATGCATGTAGACTTAGGCTTGAATCATGTTTTAAAAGTTTTAAAATTTGATGGAGATAAACCTAGGATCACGGTTCTAATGAGATTAGAAACCTAAGTTAATTTTTTAATCAGTTTAATAGGATTAAATTGACTAATAAAAGATTAAATATGTACCAAATCTATCTATAAGGGACCTTTTATCTAAGGGGCTTCTGTCTAGGCTGGGGTACTTAAGCTGATGGAAATGGAATACCCCTACCTGGGAACTTACCTGAAAAGGTGAATTAGATAGATTATATGCATACATGCAAATTTGGTGATAGTCCGTTAAAGTGTTTAATGGGATTTTATTCAAACTTATTTAGTTATCAAAAGCAAGAGTTGTTTTTGAGCAAATTAAACTCACATTTAGATGAAAGCAAAAGTTGTTTTTGAGCAAATTAAACTCACAATTGGGGTATATGATACTTCACTTAAACCTCTACACCTTTCTCCCTAATGTTCACACCATGAGATCTATCCTCAGCCTCGAGGCACCCTAGAAGTGTCCCCCTAAAGGATGGTGTTTGGGTAGGTCAATACCAAGGTGAATGGAGAGAATGTTCATAGTAAGTGGGAGCGGGACATGTGACAACATATCCCATGGTCTCTCTCATTAGGTTGGATAACGTTTTGTGTATCGCCTCGAGGCACCTTGAGAGTGTCCCCATGAAGGATGGCAGTTTTACACGACTCTTTATCTGATCTCTTGCATAGGATAAGGTCGCTTTAGTCTCTTGTCCTAATATGCTTTTTCCCTACGGTGGGCGCATTAGAGCAAGACTCTAAGGCTTAAAATGAGGGGTTATTACTTATGCAGAATTGTTAAAGGTTAACAGTTCTAGACCGAAAAATGATGACTGTTAAAGTCAGTTACAAGAGTTGTTTCTTTCTAATAGTTGAGAATGTCTCATCCCAGTGAAGGGACACTTGATCACGCCACCAGTGACTTTTGTCCTACCTCGCTGGGGCATCATTGCAAAATAGATGTCAATTCACTTAGGGTACATTAGAACTATTTTGTTAAACTAAAATTGGTGTTAAAAGTGGTAATGCATAGACTTATTAAGTTTGTTCGTGTTTTTCAGCAACTTTTAAAATGGCAACCGCCTCGTTAGCTCTAAAGTGCCGACAAACTCATTGGTGAAAACTATGCTAGTTAGAAAACCACGATTAATACCATTCTTATCATCAATGACCTGAGGTTCGTCCTTACGGAGGAGTGTCCTCCTATTTCAAATTAGACCGCTGCTCGAAATGTTCGGGAGGCATATGAGAAATGGACACGTCGAACGAGAAGGCCCGAGCTTACATCTTCGCCAGTTTAAACAATGTTTTGACCTAGAAGCATGAGTTTATGGTGTCTGCGCGTGAGATCATTGAGTCCCTGCAGGGAATGTTCGAAAAACTGTCTGAACAACTGAAGCACGAAGCTCTGAAATGCATCTTCAACTCCAAAATGGAGGAGGGTATATCTGTTCGAGAACAAGTTCTGAACATGATGGTTCACTTCAATGTGGCGGAGATGAATGGAGCACGCATCGATGAGGGCAACCAAGTTAGCTTTATTTTGCACACGTTGCCAGAAAGCCTACTTCATTTTGTTAGCAATGTTGTGCTGAACAAAGTTGATATACCCTTACAACTCTTCTCAATGAGTTGCAGACATTCCAATCCTTGTTTAAAAGCAAGGAAAAGAAGGTTGGTGAGGAAAATGTTGCTTCATCATCTAAGAAGTGTTGGGGTTTATGTTCTAAAGTCTCGTGTCCTGCAATTTGTAAGCAACTTTGCAAGAATGCTTGTGATGTATAATATATATGATATTTACTTCACTTATTGACTTTGCACATTTAGATGTTTTTATTTTACTACAAACCAATAAACTTAATATCCCTGGCTGTCTTTATGTAACTTAAGCATGTATGTAGTGACATACAAGTGGATCATGTCTTAAGTGACAACAAAAATAGTCTGTAGTATATGGATATAGGAAGGAAACCTTATCCTAGTAACATTACGAACGCGGCCCACTTTATGGAATTGTTACAAGTGTTGTGACTTGTCACAAATGTTTTATTCCTGATCATTTATATAGAGGACATGCGAGCGGGGGCGTCCTATACAAAGAGTTTGTATAAGACCTGATCTCGAAGTGTTAACGTCTCGTCATATAACTGTGTTCATGACCGAGACTTCACTTCACTAGGATGACCATAGGTAACATGACCTCAATCCTGAGTGAGTTGGGAACTCCTACCATTGAAAGCGGTCCTTTGATTTGCATAGGTGCAAGTGGCCAGAGCGCCGACTAAAACCTACCACTTTGGGGATTCGTCTGATTTGGGAGTTGAGAACTCAGCTTCACAAGATGGAGTTCACTTCTTCCCTGAAGCATGGGTAAGTAGATAGATTGCTCTCTTAAGGGCTGATCCCAGGGCTTGAACGATGTGCCGTCACACACCTTCTCATGGACCGAGAGGTGGTTACACATAGTAGGACTATGTTGTATTGTTCATTAGAGGGATCAGTGTTACTTAAGAAGTAAGATGTGACTATAGGAACAAAACAGTAAATTGGCCTGCTGTAATTACGAGCATCTATGAAGGATCATCGTACTAATGATTGGTTATATCCAATGACATACAAATATATCTATGTCAAGAAGAGTTCAACTGTCGGTCTTTAGTGGAATGTCTAGTAATTAACGCATGGTGGATATCGTGACTAAAGAGTTTAGTCAGCTATTCATGTACCGTAGGAGCTTCAAGCCATAGGTCCAAAAGGTTCCCTCGGTAGCTTGGATACAAGTTGAGAGTCAATTTTTTGGTCAGATTGAAATGTTCAAATTGACAAGAGAGAATTCGAATATATATGATATAATTGAACTAGTTAATTATATATGGTATAATTAACTTTATGTATAAGATACATTAATTTGGAGAAAATTGGATATAAATATGATTTATATCTAGTGGAGAAAAAATACTATGATTAATATATGGTATTAATTCATAAGTTATGAATATGATATGATCATATTCATTGTCTATTAATTGGACGGTTAAAAGGGTAATGGGACAACGTCTCTTTTGTTTTAATAACGGATGAGTAAATTGAAAGATCACTTTGAGATGCATAAATAGCTCACGGTGGGTTAAGCATGGGATGCACGGACATTGTGTTGAAGTGTGTCATCGCTTAGAAAATCTGTCCCTATACGATAGTGCCAGAAACGATCGCTTACCTATACGATAGTTCTAAGCGATTGCTTAACGATTACCCCCCCCCCCCCCCCCCCCCCGCGCGCTATTTATTAAACGATCGTTTACCTTTTCCTAAGCGACTATTTTGTGCCCGATATTTACTAAATGATCATATAGACGATCGCTTAGTTTTTCTACATGATCGTTTAGACGATCACTAACCTTTTCCTACACGATCGTTTCGACGATCGCTTACCTTTTTCTTACACGATCATGTACTTTATCTAAACAATCAAGCATTTTTTCTAGATGATAGACGAACCTATCTCCCACTTGCTTGATCGTTGTATACGATCTCTCTTCTTCCTTCCCTCTACTAAATTTGAACAAAGCCCACCTTTTAGATTCTCACTTCAAAAATACTAAGGGCTCTGAGTGGTTGTGTCATCTTCATTTCCTTCTATTCGTGTGGAGATTTTTCGAGGTAGACGATTGGGTTTTGCTGAGCAATAGCTTACCGACTCAGTAAAAACGAGATTTTCTATGAAGAAGAAGTCTTCAACTGGTATGATCTCTCGATCTCTCAATTACTGTTCTTTTGAGCATGTCGATATTTTAGCATTATGAATGCAATTTAGTATGTTTAAATGTATTTGTGGAAATTCTGTCACAATGAATTGGAAAGATCCGCTTCCACTCATAGGTACTCTTGAATAAGAGTTCCTTCAATTGGTATCAGAGCACTCGGTTTCTGATATTCCAATTCATTGCTGCAAAAGAATTGTATGTACATTCTTTGTGGATGTGTGGATTAATAGAGTTTTCTAAGATGTAACCTCGGTTTGTTGAATTCTCAAGTTAATTGTAAAGGCCCCTGCGTTTTTTGGGCACAATTATCGAGTCTGTAAATTCAAAGTTAGTTTGGGTCTTGAGTCGTTCATGATGGAGTTTAGACAAGGGTTGTTGTTCTTCGTGGAAGTAGACGATTAAGTGTTGGTCGTGTCATGTAGACGATGAGGTAGACGATCGCTGAGTATCAGATGCTCGACTGTTGTTTAACGCGCGCACGCACTAGACGATCGTATAGCTCAGTAAGCCTCATCGCTTAGTTATTGACTATATGATCACGGAGTAATAGCGTGGTATATCGTTCACCTTTCGCATGCTAAGCGATCATCTAGATAATTAGGCTCTGCAGCCTCATTGTTATCTATGCGGTCGTTTAGCTTTTGCGTTATCGTCTAGTGTGCACTACATGATTGTTTACCTAGAGGTGTTTACTAAACGATGGGAGCTTCGCCCAGCGGTTCAAGACCCGGTTTGCTTGTGAACTGTTTTGCTCGATAGAATACTGTAATAGATAGTTTTCTCATTCCGGTTTTGTATTGGTTCATCTTGGTCCATTAATCCATGGTTTTATACATGTGATGTATTTTTTTTATGTCATATGGTATGCACAAATGGATAAATCCCACCTTAGGTTATGCATTGGTCATGCATATTCTCTTTATTATAAGTGTTATGATTTAGAGAAGCAAGATTTAATTTACGTAAGTGCATGCTCATGCATCATATAATATAAGGGTTATATTTATGTGTGCATTATTTATTTAACGTAATATTTATAAGCGATATAAATATTTCCTTATTTGGCATGTGTGTTTCAGTTGTTTATTTTATAAATGGTTATAAAATTAAAATAGAACTAAAATAATTAGTAAAAGGTTAAAATGTAGCAAATCTATCTATAAGGGACTTTTGTCTAAGGCGGGTTCTGTCTAGGCTGGGGTATTGAAGGTGACGGGGCAACGAAACACCCCTACCTGGGAACTTACTTAGAAAGGTGAATTAGATAGATGTGATGCATGCATGCAAGTTAAGAACAGTCCATTAAAGGTTAATAAACCCCTAGGTAGAACATTAAGTGGGAGGAACATGGGGCATTTGATGCTTCATTTACAACTTTCCCGTTTCTCCCTCATTGTCCACATCGTGAGATCTATCCTCGACCTTGTGACACCTTGGGAGTGTCCCCTTAAAGGATAGTGTTTGGGTAGGTCAATATCAATGTGGATGGAGAGAATGTTCATAGTAAGTAGGAGCAGTTATTGCGGCAGCATATCCCACGGTCTCTCTCGTTGGATTAAATAAAGTTTCTGTGCATCGCCTCGAGGCACCCTGGGTATGTCCCCCTATAGGATGGCTATTTTGTGCGTTTCTTTATTTGATCTTCTATAAGAGGATAAGGTTACTTAGTCTCTTGTTCTAATTTTCTTTTTCCCTACGGTGGGCGCATTAGGACGGGACTCTGGGGATGAAAACGAGGGGTTACATTTATGCAGAATTGTTAAAGGTTAATAATTATGGACCGAACAAATGGTGGCTGTTAGGTTCAGTTCCAAGAGTTGGTTCTGCCTAATAGTTAAGAATGTCTCATCTCAGTGAAGGGACATCTGATCACCCCACCGGTGACGTTCGTCCTGCCTCGTTGGGACATCATTGAAAAATAGAAGTCTTATCACTTAGGATACTTAGAATCTGTTTTGCTAAAACTAATTGGTTAAAAATGTGGTTTTTGCAAAGTCTTATAAAAGGTTATTCGTTTTTCTAGCAACGGTTTTAAATGGCTACAACCACTATCAGTTTACTTAGTGCCGAAAAACTGAATGGTCAAAACTATTCAAGTTGGAAACATATGCTCACGACGATAGTCATCATCGAGGATCTGAAGTTTGTCGTTACGGAGGAAAGTCCTCTTATTCCACCTCAGGATGCTACTCGAAATGTTCGGACGGCATACGAACGTTGGACACGGGCAAACGAGAAGTGACGTGTTGGCCAAGAACCACGAGTCCATGGTCTCAACACGTGAGATCATCGAGTCCCTATGGGGAATGTTCGTATAGCAGTTTGGATAGCTCAAGCATGAGGCTCTAAAACACATATTCAACTCCAAAATGGAGGAAGGCACTTCTGTTCGTGAACACATGCTAAATATGATGGTCCACTTTAACGTGGCGGAGATGAATGGGTCTAAAACTGATGAGGGCAGTCATGTTAGCATTATCCTGCATTCATTACCAAAAAGCTTCCTCCACTTTGTTAGCAATACGATTCTTAATAAAGTGGACTATACCCTTACCACTCTCCTCAACGAGTTGCAGACTCACTAATCCTTGCTGAAAAGTAAAGAGAAAAAGGGAAGTGAGGCAAATGTTGTCTCATCTTCTGAAAGGTTCCATCAAAGTTCGACCTCAGGAACAAAGTCTGCACCTTCAACTTCTAACTTTGGAAAGGGGTAGAAGAAGAAGGGTGGTAAAGGGAAAGGGAATGCGCCTGCTAACCCACCACTTGTTGCCTAGAAGAAGCATCCACCGTCGGTTGAAAAAGGAAAATGTTTCCACTGTAACTTGGACGAATACTGGAAGAGGAATTTTCCTCGTTATCTGAAGGAAAAGAAGGCAGCCAAGGTTAAGGCCAAGGCAGACAAAGGTAAATGTGATTTACTTTTGTTGGAAACTTGTTTAGTGGCGAATGATGATTCTGCTTGGATAATTAATTCGGGCACAAACAAGGAAGCCGGGCTACTGCATAGACGACCGCATGCGGAGAAACTCTCCATCGCAAAGGCGAATGCATACGTCCATCGTATAGAAGTTGCGATCGTCAAACGATTGCGGTCATCGTGTAGAGTTGCAGTATTAAGCGAATGCGGTCACTGCACGATTGCGACTACACGATAACGCATAATAGAAGGATGTATGCAAGGTTGGTGGAATGAACGCATCAACGCATCTCTCGAGAAAATCAAAAGATGATGTTGACATTTCACCTGCCACGCTGTTAGTAGCAGAGATTCAGAAAAGGACTAACGTGCTGCGAATGTCAGAATCAGAGTAGTCCATAAATGTTTTCGGCGATCAAGCTCTATAAATTGAAGCCGCTGAGCAGAATTTCAATTTATTGAGGGTCTTTCACCTGAGGCTCGCCTTAGGGCGGAGCCCTGTGATCCAGACTAACTCATGAGAAAGAAGCTTGAAAGTTCTTCATCTCTTTCATCCATTCCGAGTGACGATCGGAGCTAGATCTCGAGAGAGTCATTTCCACTGCCCATCCATGGCACCACCGGCAGCTGGCGCTTTGTGTTCAATGCATTTCTATGTCTCATTCGATTCCATCTCCATCTTCTTTACTTAGCATTCTTAACTTTCATTGCATCACTTAGTGAGATTGTTAGAGTATCGCATACTTAGTCATGTGGATTAGAGATATGAAGCATGTAGCAAACCACCGAGAGGTGTATGTTGTGTGAGTGTGTGAGAAAACCTTATTTGCTTAGTGCGAAGATGTAGCAAAGCTTGTCTATGAGTAAAGTCAGCAACAACCAATGGCCTGGGAAGGTAAGTGGTTGGACGCATCAAGTAATTTAAGCTATTGTTCACTAGAGATAGGAATATTCTTGTGTCAACCAAGTTTATGTGGTTACCTTGTCTTATGTATGCGTCTATCACACCTTTACAGCTACTTGAGAGAGAGTCTAAAGAAAGAACCTAAGACTCGAGAGAGCTAGGTTAGAATCGATGTTCGAGAGAGCTAGGTTAGGTTTTCATAAGAAAGAATGGAGACTTAGGAATAAGCTCCGTTTGCTATTACACAACGTATGCACACTACGGAAAGGATAATCACTGCGTCCAAGAAATAGGATTTGGTGGCGGTATGCGGTCATCTCGACCCTTTTGCATACATATCGCATGCGTCCTACATTTAGGCTTTTAGTTTGTGTAGCATGATCGCATAGCTTGCGTTGGCTAAGGTTTCCTTTGCGGTCACTCTTAAGGGTTGTGATGAAGACATCTTCACATTTTATTTATTTTTCCATCCATTTATTTTACGTCAACAATTGTCGTGTCTCTACCTCTCATTTATACTTCTCATTGTGTTGTCTGTTAGTTAGGAGTAGGAGTAGTGTTAGCATAAAAACCCCTCCATCATTCTTTTATTCAACCGCCGCATACACATTACCGCATACGTTTAGCTACAAGTCCCTGAGTTCGACCTCGAATCACTCGAGAAACTTGTGTTCGTGTTATAATTGGCATGAGCGTAAGAAAACTTGTGACAAGAACGCATGGTCATTTCCTAGATTCGTTAACGCATAGTTCACTCCAATGCATGACCACTGACGCATGATAATCAACGCATACAATAAGAACATGCATTGTATATCACGTTCACTTAATTTTATCAAGTCCTTGATGATTTGGTAATCTAAATTTTCGTCATCAAGTTTTTGGTGCTGTTGCCGGGGACTTGGCAACTAATTGTTTGTTGAGTTTTGTGTCTTTGCAGGCAACCTTTTTATCTTGGGAGTATTGTAGCTTATGCGACTAAGTTGTAACCAATATTGAAGTGTAGGCGATGCACCGAAAGCCAGTATTGACCCCAAGGTAGAAGGGCAATCAGTCACATGAGCTGAAGGTAATTCTAAGCACATGGTGGTCAACATGCGCCCAACAATTGCCAGAAGTTCCAATGGTCAAGGCGAGCTTCTTGATCAAAAGTAGTTGAGAGCTATCTCCTGCATGGGAGACTTCTTGCCGTGACAACACTCCAATTTTTCCAGGGACATCTTCTACTTTATCTTTACCATGCCTTCATAGTTTAGTTTATTTTTATTTTTATTGTTATTTTGGATATGTGGCTGCTACCTTGGTTGTGGTACGTTTGTTACTTGTAGTGCAACAATAAGTCTCCTCGATGCGCAGTTCAACGGAAGAATTCCTTCCATCCTTCAACATATGGCTTCGATAGCATGGATTCCAACGCATGATCACATGCGTTATTCTGCCTAAGGTCTTTTCTTGTTATCTTTTATGCATTATCCTTTTGAAATTCTCCTTGTCCAATTGCATTGCTTTATGGTGTTTCTATGATGGTATGTATAATTCACCGCATCCGCTAACTAAGCATCGCAAGGCGCTCCCTACTTTTATTAGCTTCTTCAAATTTTGAAAGTCTTAAGTTTTATTTTGTGCAAACCTTTGCTCAAACGTTTATCACCACATTCTTGTAATTTTTCTTTTAGCATTGCGGTGAGAACGCTGCCAACCTCCAAGTTTGGGGGTGGCAACGGTCTCGGAGAATTGTGTTCATTATATTGCGATCATTTAAAAAAAAGATTAAAAAAAAGAAAAAAAATAGAGAAAAAAAGGGGAAAATTTTAAGAATAACAACTCCACTGTCAACGCAATGGGGAAACCCATGTTGATAAGAGTTAAGTTGTGAAAGGTACTTACCCGTAGTTGGATGTCTGCATGACACACGTGGGGGCAAGCCAAAACGAAAGTAAGTTGCCAGGATCAATGCATAAGCGCAACTCCTCTGTTCGGTGTAAGCCAAATAAAGTAAGACAAGAGTTGAGTTGAATATGGAACGCAACCGAAGTTGGATGCCCGCATGACACACGTGGGGGTAAGCCAAAACGAAGAGTGTAACTAGGTTCAACGCCACATTCGAATAAGTAATCACAAAGTTTTGAATTGTTTTGGATGAACGCATACTCAAAAGCTAAACGCAAAGTTGCGGTGAATGAATAAAAAGTTTTTGAGCAAAACGTTGCCGGATTTAAACTTGGAAAAGATCTTTTTGAAGGAGCAGCCAAAGTGGATGAGAGCATTGCGGCGATGGTTAGAGGTACGAGTAAATTATATTATGAGAAGCTAGTAATCGCAAACAAAAGCAAGAAGGTGAGTTAGAATTTCTTGAGTATAAGCATGCTTGAGGACAAGCATGATTCTAAGTTTGGGGGTGTGATGACATGAAGAAATGCATGTCATCTTAGGCCTTTTATTTAGAATTATGAAGGCTGTTAAGCAGAATATGTGGCAATTATGTTAGAATTCATAAGAAAAGAAGTTTGCGGCGTTCAGCATTGAGAATCTCGGCTAACCCATTATTATGCGTTATTATACGTTCAATTGTCTACTTTTGTAGCTAACGCAAGAAGTAGACGCAAACGCGGAAGTCGGGCAACCGCATAGATGACCGCATGTGGAGAAACGCTCCATCGCAAAGGCAAACGCATACGATCAACGCATGGGTGTTGCGGTGATCAGCCGCATGCGTCCATCGCATAAGAGTTGCGACCGTCAAGCGATTGCGATCATCGTGTAGAGTTGCGATATTAAGCGAATGCAGTCATTGAACGATTGCGGCTACACGATAACGCATAATATAGGGATCAACGCAAGGTTGGTGGAATGAATGCATCAACGCATCTCTCAGAAAAATCAAAAGATGATGTTGACATTTCACCTACCACGCAGTTAGAAGCAGAGATTTAGAAAAGGACTAACATGCCGCGAATGTCAGAATCAAAGCAGTCCATAGATGTTGTCGACGATCCAAGCTCTATAAATAGAAGCGCTGAGCAGAATTTCAATTTATCCAGGGACTTTCGCCTGACGCTCTCCTTAAGGCGGATCCCTATGATCCAGACTAACGCGTGAGAAACAAGCTTGAGAGTTCTTCATCTTCTTCATCCATTCAGTGTGACAACCGGAGCCTTCGACGGAGCTAGATCTCGAGAGAGTTAGTTCCACCACCCAACCATGGAACCACTGACGGCCTTGACACATATCTGCTGGAAGTTAGACATTGCTTCCAGCTGGTCATTTCATTTTCTCTTCTTTTCTTATATTGTATTGTATTACACAGCGTATGCACCCTACGAAGAGAACCATGATTGCGTCCAAGAAGAAGGATTTAATGGCGGTATGTGGTCATCTCGACCTTTTTGCATACACAACGCATGCATCCTAGATTTAGGCTTTTAGTGTATGTAGCATGATCACATAACTTGCGTTGGCTGAGGTAACCGATGCGGTCACTCTTAAAGGTTGTGATGAAGACATCTTCACATTTTATCTATTTTGCCATCCATTTATTTCACGTCAATAGTTGTCGTGTCTCTACCTCTCATTCATACTTCTCATTGCATTGTCTGTTAGTTAGGAGAGTAGTGTTAGCATAAAAACCCCTCCATCATTCTTTTGTTCAACCGCCGCATACACATTACCGCATACGTCTAGCTACAAGTCCCTGAGTTCGACTTCGGATCACCCGAGAAACTTGCATTCGCATTATACTTGGCATGTGTGCAAAAAAACTTATGATAGAAACGCATGGTCATCGCATATATTCGTTAACGCATAGTTCACTCCAACGCATGACCACCGACGCATGATAATCAACGCATACATTAAGAACATGCATCGCATATTGCGTTCACTTAATTTTAGTTATCAAGTCCTTGACAATTTGGTAATCTAAATTTTCGTCATCAAGTTTTTGGTAATCTAAAGTATGCAATTTTGGGGAAGAATGAAAAGCTGCCAGTAAGTATTTTCTCTGAACTTAATGAAGACCAGAAGAATGTGTTGTTGAGCCTTCTGAGAAAATATGTGCGAGCACTGGATGGACACTCGTAGACATTCGAGGAATTAGCCCCGCATATTGTATGTATCAAATTCGCCTCGAAGAAAACCACAAGGGATCGATCAAACATCAGTGCAGACTCAATCCTAAGATGAAAGAGGTTGTTAAGAAGGAGATAATCAAGTGGTTAGATGCAGATAATGAGCTGATACCCCAAAGGACCGTCACCAGATGGCGTATTTACATGGACTACTGCAAGCTGAATGCGGCAACGAAGAAAGATCATTTACCTTTACATTTCATTAACCAAATGTTGGATCGACTAGCCGGAAATGACTTCCACTGCTTTTTGGATGGGTATGCCGGTTATAATCAAATTATGATTGCTCCCGAAGATCAAAAGAATACCACATTCACCTGTTCGTATGGAACTTTTGCTTTCCGATGCATGTCGTTCGGCCACTGCAATGCGCCAAGGACTTTCCAAAGGTGCATGATGGCCATCTTTTCTGAATATCTCGAAGACTCCGTAGAAATATTCATGGACAACTTCTCTATATATGGGCACACATACGAAGTCTGTCTCGCCAATTTAGAGAAGATATTGAAAAGATGTGAGGAGATGAATCTCGTATTTAATTGAAAAAAATTCCATTTTATGGTGAAGCAGGGCATTGTGTTGGGGCATAAGGTATCCAGGGACTGGTTAGAGGGGGACAAGGAAAAAATTAAAGCAATTGAAACTCCCACCTCCAACAAGTGTAAAGGCGGTAAGAAGTTTCTTGGGGCATGCTAGATTTTAAATATGTTTTGTCAAGGACTTTTCAAAAATAGCACGACAATTGAGTGCATTGATGGAGGCTAACAGAAAATTTGACTTTAACGACAATTGACTCAACGCATTCAGGATTTTGAAGAATGCATTAACGACCACGCCCGTGTTGATCGCACTAGATTGGACACATCCCTTTGAATTAATGTGCGATGCAAGCGGGTATGCGATGGTTACAGCTTTAGCATATAAGAGAAAAACAATATTACATCCCATCGCATATGTGAGTAAGACTTTGAATCCTGCTCAGACTAACTACACCACCACAGAAAAAGAGCTACTTGCTGTAATTTTTGCATTGGAGAAATTTAGAGCATATTTGCTGGGAACAAAGGTACTCATCCACATTGACCACTCGACGATAAAATATTTGATGACAAAAAAAGACGCGAAGCCGAGGTTGATCGGATGGGTTTTCCTCCTAAATGAATTTGACATAGAAATAATTGATTGCAAAGGGACGGAGAACCAAGTTTCGGATCACTTATCCAGATTGGAAAACCCAGAGGTTGACCGCAATCAGTTAGAGGTGAGTGCAGTGTTCCCAGACGAGCAGCTGTTTCATATTAAAGAATTGCCATGGTACGCAGACGTGGTAAATTATCTGGTTTGCGAGCAATTTCTCGAAGATTATACCGACCACCAAAAGAGGAGGCTCAAGCACTAATGAAGATCATATTTTTGGGATGAGCCAAATCTGTATAAGAAAGGGACAGACCAGATTTTGCGATTATGTGTACCGAATGCTGCTCAACAACGCATATTATCGCAATGTCATGATTCACCATATGGTGGACACTTCGGAGGATAGCGCACCGCAGCTAAAGTATTACCAAGTAGATTCTTTTGGCCAACACTGTTTAAGGATACAATTGACTACATGATGAACTGTGACCGGTGCCAATGCACAGGTAACATTTCATGGAAACATGTGATACCTGTGAACACCATTTTGGAACTAAAGTTGTTCGACGTCTGGAGCATCGATTTCATTGGACCATTCCCACTATTGAATGGTAAAAATTATATTTTTTTAGCCGTCGACTGCATGTCCAAGTGGGTAGAAGCAGTGGCATGCACCGCAAGCGATGCGGCAATAGTCTCTAAATTCCTGAAGAAAAATATTTTCACTCGTTTTATCACTCTACGTGGCATAAAAAGTGACAAACGCTCCCACTTTGTCAATCACAGTGTCAAAGAATTGTTGCACAAATATAATATCCTTCATAAAGTCGCTACCGCATACCATTCAGAGACGAATGGTCAGGCCGAAATGTCCAACCGAGAGATCAAGTTGATAGTGGAGAAGATTGTAAAGCCTTCGTGAAAGGATTGGGCAACAAAGCTCGACGATGAATTGTGGGCATACTGGACTGCCTATAAACAACGATAGGTATGTTCTCGTATGCGTTGGTATTTCGTAAGGAATGTCATTTACCACTGAAGCTGGAACACAAAGCGCTATGGACGGTGAAGAAGCTGAACTTTGACTTAAAGTTAGCAGAAGAAGCGAGAAAACTTCAATTGGTCAAGCTGGAGGAATGGAGAATTAACGCATATGAGAACACAAAGATCTACAAGGAGCGCTAGCACGACAAACACATATGCGTTAAGAACCTCCATGTCGGGCAGAAGGTCTTACTATTTAACTCACGACTACGGCTCTTCCCTAGGAAATTAAAGTCACGTTGGTTCAGACCATTCATAGTCAGAAAGATATCCCTGCATGGCGCGATCAAGTTATCTAATGATGACAGAACTAACATACTCAAAGTTAATAGGCAACGAGTGAAAGTGTTTCGCGGAGAAGGCTGGCATCGGCAAGTCGACTCCATGGACCTGAGAAACTCTGAATGAGAAAGAAGTGGGTGGTTCTTGCGCTATTAGGCGATCTAAATTCATCAGGGATGCAAGTTTATTGAAGTACCGGTTGGAATCTTGAAATCTTCAACTTATCTCTACTCCTTAGTATTTTTATTTCACTATCTTTTATTCTAAAAAAACAAAAAAACTGTTGATCGTGCTGAACGATTGCAGGAAAAGATTTTGTTAACTCTTTTTTAATATTTTTTTACCTTCTCAATGTTTTTCTTGCAACGATCAAGGTGAACGATTGTGGTGGCGCTACACGAAGACGCAACTACTTTATTCCGTCACCGCAATCCAAAGGAGGTAGATTGCCGCAAAGTAGAATGCGTCAACAAATAATGCGGGTGACAGCGCAAATTTGAGGGTTGTAGTTTTCCTTGACTTTATTCCAAATTCTGCACTATCGCATCGCATTTTAATTTTGAAAGTTTTATCAAAGCATCCTCTTTGGTTACCACAATCATTTAACATTGATAAATTTAGTAAGTCACCGCATACTTTCTCTTTGCTAATTATGATTTCAATGATGAAATACATGCTTCTATTTATTTCATGTACACTAGAGTCAACTTAATTTAGGACAGTCCCCTTATGAAATATTTCCAAAAGTTAGTGGTCTGCTAGTTTTCTTTCAAACTGACCCTTTATCCAACTTCCTAAGAACATCGCATGACTTCTTTTAATCTTTTGGCAATGAGGACATTGCCACATATTAAATTTGAGGGTGAGGTAATTTATTTTTGACCTTGCTATTTTTAACTCTAAAAAAAGTCATCATAACATTGCGATCGGATCCTGCTCGTAGTTGGATGTCCACATGACACAGATGTGGGCAAGCCAAAACGAAGGTAGGAATCGTGATCAATGCATAAATAAAGGACCGCAACTCCGCTACCGAGTAGGTATGAGTTTAGTTGAGAACGAGCATTTTGCTCGTAGTTGGACGTTTGCATGACACACGTGGGGGCAAGCCAAAATGAATGTGAGGCACCTTGATCAGCGTAAGGTCAGAGAAAAATAACAATGTCAAAAATATGCAAGGATAAAAATCATTTAACACCCCTGTGAAAAAGTTGTTTTTGAAATAAATCATGCGATGTCTTGGAATCTAGTAAAGTCCTTTTGAAGGTTAAACTTGTTGTCCCTAAATTTTAGAAATATTTTAAAAAGAGACATGAATAAGAACTAAGGAAATTTTGGTGCATAGGATTTGAATGGAGTACCCTTGAGAAATGTAGGAAAAAAGATTGCGGTCGACTTTCTAAAGGAAATCTTTAGCTTATGCTCTAGAACAAGCATTGTTTAAATTTGGAGGTGTGATAACGGGTAGAAATGCACGTTATTACAATGCTAGGTTATTAAACAATGAAGGTTTGCATTGATAAAATATATAAGATTTCGTCCAAAAAGCATTAAGTTCGTAATATTGCAGTCGCATACGTCCATCGCATGAAAATAGTTAACTTGTGTATTTTTGTGCAGAATATGTGTTTACGCAAGGCGGAAAATGCAATCACAAGAAATCAATGGTCGAACGCAGTGTTACTGCAAGGCCTTGCTGTGACTTGCGCTCGCAAGTATCTGCTCAAGAAGGATTGCCGCATAGAGTCGGCGCAACTTAGTGGGCGCATCTGAGTGAAAAGCATAATAAATCACGATGGGACAGAAAGCTGATGACGGTCGAGTCCAAATTAAGTTGACAAACCACTAATGAACTACTGTAGCAAGTACACTAGAATTAATGTCATCCCATCAGTGCAATCATAAGAGAGAAGACGCCTTTCATCTCAAAGCTCTATAAACACCGAAGGAAACCTTTGGTAAAGAAGTTCGGACAATTAGAGAATTTTTCCTCAGAAAGAATCAGCCTTGTTCATAGTTTTCTTTTTCATTTAGAAGGCGGAGAGAGAGAAGCAAGAGATAGGGACTTAAAGATAAGTTCTGTTTGCCAACATGCATCGCATGCACACTAGAGATAGGTTATGATATTATGTGGTCGCCTTATTTGTGTATATGTCATGTTGTCATCGCATAAATAAGAATAGGGGCTTATGTGTAGGTCCTATAGACTCATCACATATATCGCATGCATTCTAGTACTAGAAGCTGTAGCATTTGCGTTGAGAGATGATTTGCTATTGTATGTGTGTTGCATGATCGCATAACATGAACGCATCCTAGGAAGTGTTAGCTGAACCCCTTATCAACCCGTTCCCTGCATATTCATCGCATATTTCGTATTATCAACTCTTTTCGTAACTCCGCATACATTTATTTTATACCGCAAACAACAACCGAAAACAACTAGTTGATTTATTGGTTACCGCAAAGTCTTCTTGAAATTTATCACTGCATACTGTTTCCTTAGTCCCTGAGTTCGACCATGGACTTGTTGCTCAATGCATTTCTATCACTGTATTTCATTCCATTATTTCATCACATAAAATAACGCATCAGTTGCCCAGCACATGTGCTTGAGGCAAATCCTAAGAAGTTGGAATCACGACCGAGGTTATGCCTCTTTGTAGGCTAACCCAAAGGTACACGAGGAGGTTACTTTTATGCTCCATCCAAAAAAAAGGTATTTGTTTCCACGAACGCTACTTTCTTAAAGGAGGATCGTATCAGGGAGCACAGTCCACATAGTAAAGTCGTGTTAATTGAGCTTTCCAAAGAAACTATTGAAACTTCAACAAGAGTTGTTGAATGACCTACTTCATTAACCAGAGTTATTGATGATAGTTCATATGGTAGGTCAGTTCGACCTCAAGAGTTGAGGGAACTTCGACGCAGTAGGAGGGTTACGAACCCACCTGATCGCTATCTGGGTTTCATGGAAATCCTAGCTATGGTGGCAGATGGCTACGTTGAGGATCTGGTGTTCTATCAAAAGACAATCGAGGATGCTGACCGGGATGAATTGGTTAAAGCCATGAATCTCGAGATGGAGTCGATGTACTTCAACTCGGTATGGGATCTTATAGACCAGCTTGATGGGTTAAGACCTATAGGTTGTAAATGGATCTACAAGTGATAACGGGGTGCTGATGGGAAGGTGCAAACTTTCAAGGCTCTACTTATGGTAAAGGATTATACCCAGGTGGAAGGAGTTGACTATGAAGAAACTTTCTCACCTATTGCCATGTTAAAATCGATCTACATCCTCCTGTCCATTGCCGCTTATTATAATTATGAGATCTGGCAAATAGACGTCAAGATAACTTTTCTAAATGACAATCTTTAGGATACCATTTACATGGTGAAACCCGAAGGATTCATTGCCTAAGGTCAAGAGAAAAAAGTTTGCAAACTGAATCGGTCTATTTATGAGCTGAAGCAAGCGTCTTGATCTTGGAATATTCGGTTTGATGCTGCGATCAAATCGTATGGCTTTGACCAAAACGTAACCTTGTGTTTACAAGAAGATAATCAATAGTTCAGTAGCTTTCTTAATGTTGTATGTAGACAAAATACTACTCATTAAGAATGATGTAAGTCTACTGACTATAGTTAAGACTTGGCTAGCGACCTAATTCCAAATGAAAGATTTGGGAGAGGCTCAGTTTGTTCTGGATATACAGATCTTTCGGGATCACAAGGACAAAGTGCTAGCGTTGTCTGAGGCATCATATATTGACAAAATCTTGCTCAAGTACTTGATGCAGAACTCCAAAAGAGGGTCTACTACCATTCAGGCATGGAATCACTTTGTCTAAGGACATATGTCCTAAGACGCCTCAAAAGGTTGAGGACATGAGACAGATCTCATATGCATCTGTCATTCGTATTTTAATGTATGTGATGCTCTGTACTAGGCCAGACATCAACTATGTTGTGGGAATAGTCAGTAGGTATCAGTCTAACCTAGGCTAGGGTCATTGAACCGCAGTTAAGAATATCATCAAGTATCTTCGAAGAACGAGGGACTACATGCTCGTGTATGAATTTAGGGATTTGATCCTTACTGGATACATGGATTCTGACTTTCAGACTAATAAGAACTCTAGGAAGTCCACTTCAGGGTCAGTATTTACTCTTACAGAGAAGCTGTAGTGTGGCAGAGCACTAAGCAGAGGTGCATCGCTGATTCCATAGGTAACGGCTTGTGAAGCTGCTAATGAGGCCGTCTGACTCGGGAAGTTGTTGACAAAGTTGGAAGTTGTTCCAGATATGTCTAGCCCCATCACCCTCTATTGTGACAATAGTGGTGCTATGATTAACTCCAAGGAGCCCAGAAGTTACAGGCACGACAAACACATAGAGCGGAAGTATCATCTGATCCGCGAGATAGTGAATCGAGGAGACGTGATCATCACGAAGATCTCCTCGGAGCAAAACATTGTTGATCTATTTACAACGGCTCTCATGGCTACAATGTTTGAGGGTCACCTTTAGAGCATAGGTCTACGGGACAACCCGCGGCTGGACTAGGGCAAGTGGGAGATTTTATTGCACTAGGTTTCGTGCCCTAAAGTCCTATAGTTTGTAAAAAAAACTTTGTAAGAATGCTTGTCATATATAATATATATGATATTTACTTCACTTCTAAACTTTGTAACTTAAACATGTATGTAGTGACATACAAGTGGATCATGTCTTAAGTGACAACCAAAATAGTCTGTAGTATATGGATATAGTTGGAAAACCTTATCCTGGTAACACTATGACGTGACCCGCTTTGTGGAATTGTTACAAGTGTTGTGACTTGTCAAAGATGGTCTGATCCTGATCATTCGTGTAGAGGACATGTGAGCGAGGGCATCCTATACAAAGAGTTTATATAAGACATGACCTCGAAGTGTTAACGTCTCGTCATATAGCTCCGTTCATGATTGAGACTTCACTTCACTAGGATGACCATAGGTAATATGACTTCAATCCTAAGTGAGTTGGGAACTCCTGCCATTGAGGGCGATCCTTTGATTTGCATGGGTGCGAGTGGCCAGAGCGCCAACTTAAACCTACCACTTTGGGGATTCGTCTGATTTTAGAGCTGGAAACTCAGCTTCATAAAATGGAGTTCGCTCCTTCCCTAAGAAGGGGTAAGTAGATAGATTGCTCTTTTAAGGATTGATCCCGGGGCTTGAACAATGTGGCACCACACACCTTCTCATGGCCTGAGAGGTGTTCACACATAGTAGGACTATGTTGTGTTGTTAATTAGAGGGATTAGTGGTACTTAAGGAGTAAGATGTAACTACAAGGACAAAACGGTAAATTATCCTGCTGTAATTACGAGCATCTGTGAAGGGTTATCATACTAATAATTGGTTATATCCAATGGACATAGAAACATATCTATGGCAAGAAGAGTTCAACTATCGATCTTTAGTGGAATGCCTGGCAGTTAACGGATGGTAGATATCGTGACTAAAGTGTATAGCCAACTATTCACGTATCGTTGGAGCTTCGAGCCATAGGACCAAAAGGTCCCTTCGGTAGCTTGGATACAAGTTGAGAGTCTATTTTTGGGTCAGTTTGAAATGTTCAAATTGACAAGAGAGAATTCGATTATATATGATATAATTGAACTAGTTAATTATATATGATATAATTAACTTTATGTATAAGATACATTAATTTGGAGAAAATTAGATATAAATATGATTTATATCTAGTGGAGGAAAAATACTATGATTAATATATGATATTAATTCCTAACTTATGAATATGATGTGATCATATTTATTGTCTATTAATTGGACGGTTATAAGGGTAATTGGACGACGTCTCTTCTGTTTTAATAACGGATGAGTAAGTTCCAAGATCACTTTAAGACGTATAAATTGCTCACGGTGTGTTAAGCATGGGATGTGCGGACATTGTGTTGAAGTATGTTATCGCTTAGAAAATCTGTGCCAATACGATAGTGCCTGAACGATCGCTTACCTATATGATAGTCCACGTCCGCTATTTACTAAACGATCGTTTACCTTTTCCTAAGTGATCGTTTAGCACTTGATATTTACTAAACGATTGTATAAACGATCACTTAGTTTTTCTACACGATCGTTTAGACGATCGCTTACCTTTTTCCTACACGATCGTATACTTCACCTAAATGATCAAGCATTTTGTCTATACGATAGACAAGCGTATCTCTCACTTTCTTGATCGTTGTATACCAGAGAGGAGAGACAAAACCCTGTTAGAATGGTGTACTGGATAGGAGAGACAGAACCCTGTTAGACATGGTTCGGTTGATGATGAGTTACGCTTCCTTACCGGATTCGTTTTGGGGTTTTCCAGTGGAGATTGCGGTATACATACGATTTGAGGTCTCCTCAAGATTGCCATTCAGAAAAGCCATCTTGACGGCCATTTGCCAGATCTCATAGTTATACTAAGCGGCAACGGACAAGAGGATGCGGTTGACTTTACCATGGCAACAAGTGAGAAAGTCTCCTCATAGTCCACTCCCTCCACCTGGGTATAACCCTTTGCCACAAGTCGAGCGTTGAAGGTTCACCTTCCCATTAGCACCCCTGTTGCGATTGTAGACCAATGTAGAACTTATAGGTCTTACCCCCATCAAGCTGATCTACAAGATCCCATACTAAGTTGATGTACATCAATTCCATCTCGAGATTCATGGCTTTGACCCATTCATCCCGGTAAAATTCCACAATTTCCTTTTGATAAGACAACAGATGCTCAACGTCGCCATCTGCCACCATAGCTAGGATTTCCGTGAAACCCAGATTGCGATCAAGCGGGTTTGTAACCCTCCCATTGCATGAAGGTTCCTTCAACTCTTGAGGTGTAAACGATCTACTAGATCAACTATCATCAACAACTCTGGTTGATGAAGCAGGTCCTTCAACAACTCTTGTTGAAGTTTTAGTAGTTTCGTTGGAAAGCTCATGTAACACGACTTTACTATGTGGACTGTGCTCCCTGATATGATCCTCCTTTAGAAAAGTAGTGTTCGTGGAAACAGACACCTTTTTTTTGGACGGATCATAAAAGTAACCCCCTCATGTACCTTTTGGGTAGCCTACACAAAGGCACAACCTCGATCGTGGAGTTCTTAACTGTGGTCCAGTGACCCTATCCTAGATTAGACTGATACCTACTGACTATCCCCACAATGTAGCACATGTCTTGTCTAGTAATGACCATCGCATACATCAAACTGCCAACGGTATATGCATAGGGGACTCGTCTCATCTCCTCAACCTCTTGAGGTGTCTTAGAACACATGTCCTTAGACAATGTAACTTCATGCCTGAAAGGCAGTTGGCCCTTTTTGGAGATCTATATCGAGTACTTGAGTAACATCTTGTCAATGTATGATGCCTGAGACAGCTAGCACTTTTTTCTTCCGATCCCGAGAGATCTGAATACCAATTATAAACTAAGCCTATGCTAAATCTTTCATTTGGAATTAGGTCGCTAGCCAGTTCGTAACTGCAATTAGTAGACCTACATCATTCTCAATAACTATGTTACCGTCAACATAGAACACTGAGAAAACTACTGAACTATTGATGATTTTCTTAAAGACATAAGGCTCGTCAACGTTTTGGTCAAAGCCATACGATATGATCACAATATCAAATCGAATGTTCCAAGATCGAAACGCCCTTTTTTAGCCCATAAATGGACCGATTCAGTTTGCAAACTTTTTGCTCTTAACCTTGGGCAATGAATCTCTCGGGTTGCACCATATAAATGGTCTTCTCAAGATTACCATTCAGAAAAGAAATCTTGACATCCATTTTCCATATCTCATAGTTATAAAATGCGGCAATGGACAGGAGGATGCAGATAAACTTCAACATGACAATAGGTGAGAAAGTCTCCTTATAGTCGACTCCCTCCACCTAGGTATAACTCTTTGCCACAAGTCTAGCCTTGAAGGTTTGCACCTTCCCATCAGCACCCCGCTTCCTCTTGTAGATCCATTTGTAACCTATAGGTTTTACCCAATCAAGTTGATCTAAAAGAACCATACTGACTTGAAGTACATTCACTTCATCTTGAGATCCATGGCTTTCACTCATTCATCCCGGCTAACAACCTCCATTGCCTTCTGATATGACAACAAATCCTCAACCTCATCATTAGCTACCATAGCCAGGATTTTCGTGAAACCCATATAGCGAATAGATGGTTCACAACCCTCCCTCTGCGTCGAGGTTCCCTCAACTCTTGAGGTGGAACCAACGTACCAGATGAATTATCATCAACAACTCTTGATGATGAAGCAGACCCTTCAACAACTCTTATTGAAGTTTCTGTAGTTTCGTTGGAAAGCTCACGTAACACGATCTTACTACGTGGACTGTCCTCCCTAATATGATCCTCCTCTAGGAAGGTAGCGTTCGTAGAAATAAGCACTCTGTTTTCTGTTGGATCATAAAAGTAACCCCCTCGTGTACCTTTGGGGTAGCCTATAAAGAGGCACAACCTCGACCATGGTTCTAATTTCTTTGGATTAACCTTAAGCGCATATGCTGGGCAACCCCAGATGTGGAAGTGGGGAAAACTAGCTTATGCCCGTTCCATAACTCCAGAGGCGTTCTCGCAAACTCTTGGAAGGAACACAATTTAGGATATACATGCAGTCTCTACTACAAAACCCCAAAAGGAGTCTGTTAAGGAAGCGTAACTCATCATCAACTGAACCATGTCCAACAAGGTTTTATCAAATAGTTATGGAACACCAATCCAAAAACTTTCCACCTCGATTAGTTCGAAGTGTCTTAATCTGTCTATCCAATGCATTTCAACTTCATCCTTGAACTCACTGAACTTTTCAAAGAATTCAGACTTCTGTTGCATCAAATAAACATACCTATACCGAGAGTAATCATCATTAAAAGTGATGAAATACTCATTGCCTCCCCTGGCTCGCACATTTATTTTGAGTTATGACAGTTTTAAACATCTCTATGTTATGGAAGAAACTCGTTGGTAACGACTTAAGCACATACAAGTTATTTTCCAGATTTACTGAACAGATTTCAACTCCATCTTTATGAATAAACACTATATTCAAATTAAAAGTTAGAGTATAATTACACTGTATCAGACACTTTACAGAAATCAAGTTCCTCTTTAACTCAGGAACTACATAAACATTATGAAATGATAAACTTCTTCTGTAAAGTCAACTAGACCCCTCCCACTGCCACAGCTGAGACGATGTGTCTGGTGTCTACTCGCATCGACATCTCTCCAGCTTCTAGATTCCGCTAGGATCCAATCCTCTAAAAAGAAGAACAAACATGATTAGTGGTGTCAGAGTCAATAATCCAGGCACAATCATCATTCTTCACTAAAAAAATTTCCAAAACCAATAAATCATTTTTACCTTGTTTGGCCTTGGCCCTAGTCTTCTTCTTTTCTTGATCCAGTGAGGACAATTCCTCTTCTAGTGCCTATCCTGGTTACAATGAAAATACTTTCCTTTGTCTCCGGGCGCTGGTTGCCTTCTCGCTGGGCGACAGACTGTGGGTTAGTGATGACATGCAAAAATGCACGTCATCTTAGGCATTTATTTAGAATTATGAGGGTCGCTAAGCAAAATATGTGGCAATTATGTTAAAAATTAATGAGAAAATGAGTTTGTGTCATTCAGCATCAAGAATCTCAGCTAACCCACTATTATGCGTTATTATGCGTTCAATTTTCTATCTTTGTAGCTAACATAGGAATCGGACGCAGACGCAGATGTGGAAGCTGGGCTATCGCATAGACGACTGCATGCGGAGAAATTCTCCATCGCAAATGCGAACGCATACGTTCAATGCATGGGTGTTGCGGTAATCAACCGCATGCATCCAACGCATAGGAGTTGTGATCATCAAAAGATTGCAGTCATCGTGTAGAAGTTGCGGTAACCAAGCGAATGCGGTCATTTCAAGATTGAGGCTACACGATGATAATAGCAAGATTATCGCAAGGTTGGTGGAATGGAAACATCAACGCATATTTAGGGAAAATCAAAAGATGATGTTGACATTTCACCTACCATGTTGTTAGCAGCCGAAATTCAGAAAAGGACCATCATGTCGCGAATGTCAAATCAGAGCAGGTCCATTAATGATGTCGGCGATCAAGCTCTATAAATAGAAGCCGCTGAGAAAATTTCAAGCCATCCAAGGTTTCCATCCAGGTTTCTTGCATTCGGATGGATCCTTGTGATCTAGACGAACGCGTTAGAAGAAAGCTTGAGAGTTCTTCATCTCCTTCATCCATTCCGAGTGACAACCGGAGCTTTCATCAGAGTTAAATCTAAAGACAGTCAGCTCCATTGCCCTTCCATGGCACCACCGGCAGCCTTGACACACATCCTGGTCCTTTCATTTTCTCTTCTTTTCTTATATTGAATTGTATTACATTTTGGATTAAGAAATTAATACATTGTGTGTTCAATACATTTCTATCTTTGCTTAGCACCTTTAACATTCATTGCATCACATAGTGAGACTGTTAGAGTATCGCATACTTAATCATATGAATTAGAGATATGAAGCATGTAGTAAACCATCGGAAGGTGTGCATAGTGTGAGTGTGTGAGAAAACCTTATTTGCTTAGTGTGAAGCTATAGCAATGCCTATCTATAAGCGGACGCAACACTTGTCTACGAGTAAAGTGAGTAACAATTAACTACACGGGAGGGTGAGTGGTTGGTCGCATTAAGCAATGTAAGCAAGTATTCACTAGAGATGGGAATAATCTTACGTCAGCCAAGTTTATGTGGTTACCTTATCTTATGAGCGCATCATTCATCATTTAGGCATACTTGAGAGAGTAGTCTAAAAACCAAATTTAAGACTCGAGAGAGCGGATTGGAACGCATAAACAAGACTGGGGAACTTAGGAATAAGCTTAGTTTGCTATTACACAACGTATACACCCTACGGAGAGGATATTGCATGCGTCCAAGAAGTAGGATACGATGGTATGCGGTCATCTTGCTTATGTGTAGGAACACATGAGCAGGAATGGGAGACTTAGGAATAAGGCTTCTCGACAGTTCGCATATACATCGCATGCATCCTAGAAATAGGCTCAAGTGTGTGTAGCATGATTGCATAGCTTGCGTTGGCTGAGGTTGCCCTTGCGGTCAATCTTAAGGGTTGCGATGAAGACATCCTCACATTTTATCTATTTTCCATGCATTTTACTACGTGTCAACAGTTGTCGTGTCTCTACTTCTCATTCATTCTTCCAATGCTTTGTCTGTTAGATAGTAGTAGGAGTAGTTTATAGCTTATATCCTCTATCATTCTTTTATTCAACCGCCGCATACACATTATCGTATACGTCTAGCTACAAGTCCCTAAGTTCAACCTCAGATCACCCGAGAAACTTGCGTTCGCGTTATACTTCGCGCGAGCGCAAGAAAACTTATGACGGGAATGCATGGTCATCGCATACATTCGTTAACGCATAGTTTTATTCCAACGCATGACCACCGACGAATGAGTATTAATGCATATCCTTAAGACATGCATCGCATATTGTGTTCAATAATTTTCGTCATTAGTTAGCAAGTGCCTTCCCCTTCCCCTTACCACCCTTGTTCTTCTTCCACTTCGAAGTGTTAGAAGTAGAAAGTGTAGACTTAGTTCCTGAGGTCGAACCTTGGAACTTCTTTGATGACGAGGCAACATTTGCCTCACCCACCTTTTTCTCCTTACTTTTTAGCAAGGATTCAAATGTCTGCAACTCGTTGAAGGAGAGTTGTAAGGGTGTAGTCCACTTTGTTCAAAAATCAAATTGCTGACAAAGTGCAGGAAGCTATCTGGCAACGAATGTAGGATAATGCTAGCCTGGCTGCCTTTATTAATCCGAGACCCATTCATCTCTGCCACGTTGAAGTGGACCAACATATTAAGCAGATGTTCACGAACAGAGGTACCTTTCTCTATTTTGGAGTTGAAGATTCATTTAAGAGCCTCATGCTTGAGTTGTCCAGACAGTTGTCCGAACATCCCTCACAAGTACTCTATGATCTCACGTGTTGAGATCATAGGCCAGAACACTTCAGTGGGAGATTAATAACATTTACGATATGTTGTCCTTCTTGGGTTGTATGTCTTAAAACTCGCAGTTTTTCAAATTAAACATATTTTATTTGCAATAAAGATGTTATTGAGGTTTATTCAATAAAACTGTTATTGAATATGTAAATTACTTTTGTAAAAGCTAAATCCAATAAACTAAGATTCATGGCAATTATATGAGTACTTAAACTTTTTGTGGAGACATAAGAATCGATCAAGTTCAAGCAGATAGCCAAAATGCTCTATATTATATGGATAAGGTTGGGTACTTTATTCTTGAAACACTATTGGAAGTGGCCCACCTTAACAAACGATGTGATCCTGAATCGTTCATGTGGAGTGATAACTTTTAGAATACAAGTTATTTTGCCTCTTTTATCTAAAAAAAATTAGGAAAAAACGCTAAAAATGTGACGATTTACTAAGAAAATTCATAGAAATAATTGCAACATGTGATTGCACGCACTCATTGCCTAATCTGTCTATTTTAAAGCTAAATCATTTTGTTTAAGTGAAGAATAAATGATGATGCGATCAAATGAGAAATCCCAACGCTTCCACATGATCGCATAGCGAGGTGAGTTGGTGACTCCAAGTGATGAGAAATGGCACAACACTTGGGCGGTGAAGGTCAGATTAAAGAATGAGTTGGTGACTAATAAGAAAGCTTCATTGTAAAACCAATAAACTTCTGACGCGCGGCAGGCGGCATTTCGGTGTATAGAATTTAATGCACCTTATCAACACAATCGTAAATAAGAGAAGAAAAGCTATGCTCGTTGTCTATAAATAGCCATGAAATTGCCATGAGAAAAAGAAGAAAAAGAACGTGTGAAGAGAAGCGTCAAGAATACAAATTTTGTCAAAAAGAGTCCTTTCTATTACATCCATTCAAAAAACTTAGTGAGAGCTTCGGTTCCCTATGGGGGGAGAAAAGGAACTCCATCTTTCAATACTTACAGTGAAGTAGCTATTTATGAAGCTGAAAGAAACAAGAAATTGTGAACCACAACTTGACTCCTTTTCTCTATTTTCTATCTTGAAGTGTATTTGTATTGTTTAAACATTACAAAGACTTATTTATTTAGTATGAATACATATTCATTTCAACTTTAATCCATACTCTCCTTATTCATTATGAGCAGCTAAATCTTTCATGAGTTGAGAAGCATTTAACTAACGTGAACTAAGTAATATTTTACTCGTGTTTTACTTGTTTTATATATGCCTAATGAAATTCTTGGATAACTCAAAAGATTACCCTAAGTAGCTTAAATCTTAGTTTGAAAAAAATTAGAGATTTAGAACTCATAAAATAATATGAGGGTTCTTTAGAAATAATTAACATCTTTTGCATTATATACTCATCGCATGCATCCTAGAGATAGGATAATATGGTCATGTACATTGAGAAGTGTAAATTCTATTATTATGTGCATCGCATGAATGGAAGATTTATATATTCACTTAGGAATTGTTAGCGAACATTCTTTTCAACCCTGTCATCGCATATACTGTTCCACTCAAAATATAACCCCCCCCCCTCCCCCCCATCGTACATAACTTAGTGTTGAAGTATTACCAAAAATCAATCTAATTTGTAATCAATTGCATCAAGATCAAGGCATTAGAATTCATTAATACTTGTAAAGAAATCATTGAGTTCGATCCTGGACTCACAAGAACTCTAGTTGCGCTTGCACTTGGGTTCAATTAGATAAAAGAGTACGTTATAGCATCACAATTAATACTCATTTCATCATTAGGGTCATGATTGCATCATAGAGACATGTGAGTAGAGGTGTCCTATGCAAAGAATTTGTATAAGACCGGACCAAGAAATAAGTCACTCTTACTTTATAACATTGTTTACTGTTTCAGGCTAACTATTTCAAAGCGATGACCTAAGTAACTTAACCTTAATCCTGTGCTAACTATGAACTTTTGTTTATTCGAGATTATCCTTAGATTTGTATGGGTGAGGGTCGACTCAATACCAACAGCTCAATAAGCCTCCTATTTCAGGGGTAAGACTGAGTAGATAGCTGGGGATATAGTTGCAAGACGAAATTCACTCCTACCCGCTTTTAGGGATAGAAAAGAGGTTATTCCCTTAAGTGTTGACTCCGGGTCTTGAACATGGGACCCCACCTTCTCATTGGCCTGAGAGAGACTCAGTTTGGTAATTGGATCACAAAACAATTGTTCATTAGATGATTAGTGAAATTTAAGGGGCAAGATGTAATTTCAGGGGTAAAACAACTTTTGACCCAGCTGTTATTACGAACAACATGTGAAGGGTTGACTTACTGATTATAGTTATGTCGAGTAGACAGAAATATATCTACATTGAGGGGAGTGGAACTACTGGGCTTTAATGAAATGACCTGATCGTTAACGAATGTTGGTTACTTAGATTAAAGAGTTTAACCAATTAATCTCGGATCGTTGGAGCCCATGATCTATAGGTACATTGGTCTCCCTACTAGTTCATAAACTGACTAAACCTTCGAATTCGATTTGAAGTGTGATGAGAAGATTTGAAGTGTTCGAATTCGATTTAAGGAAATTATTAATTATATAAGATATAATTATGAAGGATCTCATTGAAAAGAACCTTGAGTGGAAGCGGGATCATTCCAAATTTCATTCTTTTAGAGAAAGCAATTTTACATAATAGACAAAAAGATCATGCAATTATAAAATTAATTACAGCATGCTTAGATAAACAATAATTGAGGTTTCAGAAATACTTACCTTTGAAGAAAAAACTTCAAGAATCCCTCGAACAAGAAACCGGACACTACCACGATGGCGACCTTAGTATATTCAGGTAGAAAATCCAAGAGTGGTGGGCTCTAACTTGTAATTGATCTCTAAGAACAACATCTTTCACAGAACGTTTCTGTGTTTGTTACTCTTACTCCATCAAGAAGAAGATCTTCTTCCTTTCAAAAATGCCAAATATATCATCAACCACTCACTTACGTGGGATAAGAGAAAAAATAGGGGAGAGAGTTGTAACTCCCTCCTTAATTCAATTACACTAATTTTAATATATAAAGAACAAAGTTAATTTTTATATAAAATTAAATATAAATATAATAACTAACTTTTCATGATATATAAATTAAACTACATGTTATATCAAATATAACTTATAACCTATAGTATTAATATTGTATCATATACAATATGACCTATAGTTTCTTTTCTCTCTTATATGACATTTAATATAAATCAAATTTATATTAAATTTAACAATTATAAGTCCAATTCATATAATTAATATTTAAATCTTATTCAAATATTTATTTCCTCTCAAATGCTATAATGTATCAAATACATCATAACAATTATATCATATATAATTAAAATCTCTCAATTAATTTGAACAATTCAAATTAATCTAAAAATTGATTCTCAGTTAATCCTATTGAGCTACAAAGGGGACCTCATGGACCTGTAGCTTGAAACTCCAACGGTACATGAATAATTAATCAAACTCATTAATTAAATTATTCATAATCTGTTAACTGTCGGACACTCCACTAAAGACCGACAATTGCACTCTTTACACCACAGATATATTTTTGTGTCCATTGGATATAACCAACCAAACGTAGGATGATCATTCACAAATTGTTTGTAAGTACGACTGGGCCAAAATTACCGTTTTGCCCTTGTAGTTACATCTAACTTATTAAGTACCACGAATCTCTCTAATGAACAATAGATCGTAATCCAACTATGATTAAACCCCTCTCGGGCCAGGAGAGGGTGTGGTGCCACATTGTTCAAGCCCTAGAATCAACCCTTAAGGGAGCAATTTATCTATTTACCCCGATCTTGGGGAATGAGTGAATTCCTTCTTGTGTAACTGTATTCCTAGCTCCTCAATTAGACAAATTAACAAAATGATAGGTTTATTGAGTCGGGGATCTGGCCATTCTCACCTATACAAATTAAAGAACCGCCCTCATAGGGAGAAGTTCACAACTCAATCCGGATTCAAGTCATGTTACCTATGGTCATCTTGGTGAAATGTAAGTCTCTATTATGAACGACGTTATATAATGAAACTAAACATTTAGTGGTTCAGTCTTATACAAACTTCTTTGTATAGAATATTGCCATTCACATGTCTATACATGAATGATCAGGATCATATCATTGTAGTAGTTTACAACAATTGTAATACCGACAAAGTGGGCCATACTCGTAGTGTCACCAGAATAAGGTACCCAACCTTATCCATCTACTACAGACCATTTAGGTTATTACTTAAACATGATCCACACATATGTCTCTATATACATGTTTAAGCTACAAGATAACTTGGATGTTAGTAGTTTATTGGTTTGTGGTTAATGCAACTAAAATATGAAATAAAATATCATATATTTTATTAAATAAATAGTGAGTTTGTTCAAAAAATATTTACAAACTATAGGACCCTACGAGATTTAGGGCATCAATCCCAACAAATTAAACGTTTAGTTATTGAATTAAACGAAAATTGGAAATATGAAAAATATTTAAATATGATTTAAATATAAAAAACATGAATAAGGATCCATGTTTTGAATAGGCATTATATTAGTTTAATATTTATATTAAATTTATTAATTAGTTATAATTAATTTTATTTAAATATTAATTATTGAAATAATATTTAATAAAATTGAATTCCTTTTAAATTTGAAAAATTGTTGTGAAATTGAGGAGTACAATGAAGCACAACAAATATGGTATATATATTAATTATTGATACATAGAATAGGATTGTAGAAAACTTTTGCAAAAATTGATTCATGCAATATATATGTGTGTGTGTGTGTGTGTTCTTTATCACTTTGACATCAAAACAATTTTTCTTTCCAAAAATTCCCTTCTTTCCCTTCTCATTTTGGATCCCACCATCCAATCTAAGGTCCTAAAGAATAGTAGGGAAGATCAAGTGATGATCCACAACATGGTGAAAAATTTGAGCTGAAATTCAAGGATTGAAGAGTTCAACAAATGTATGATTTTTAGAAATCCTACTTGTATTTTTATTTGATCTTGCATGTTTCTCTGTTAAAATTGATGGAATTAAAGTGTTTAATATCCTAATTGCTTCCGTATATTGAATGTCAATACCAACAGTTCTTAGCTCTCACGTCCCTAAGAGTTCACACTGTGAGATTCAAGCTCCGCTTTGTCTCACCCTTGGAGTGACTTCCATTCGGAAAGTGTTTGCATAAGTCAATAGCAAGGTGAATAGGGGAAGTAGTTCATAGTAAGCGGATGAAGGATATGTGCCAATGTATCCTACAGTCTCTTCCATTTGTTTGGACTATGAAATTTTTATGTTGCGCCTGCTTGTCGTTATTAGGGGATATAAGCTAGTCGTTTTACGGTGGCTATCCCCTTTGAGGGTTGTAACATAGGATTCGGAACAACTCAAACTCTAGGAATGGATAGGATCTCTTAGGTCCATTTCCAACCTTGACATTCAATTCGATATCATTGTTGAGGCTAACCTTTGAGGTTTGAAAATAGAGTTACTAAGTGTTAGTAGTTTTTGACCAAAAACGGTAACTAAATAACTATGGGAATAAAAGTTATTCTAGAATTAGTATTTAGTCAAGAATGTCTTGCTTCAATGAAGGAGTATTTTCCTACCCCTCGGTAGCCTCTATTTTGACTCACTAAAGTATCGTTGCAAATAAATAATGAAATTTGGGTACATTTTTACTTTGCGAAAATTGTTTAGATTTAAAAGCAATTTACTAATAAAATCTATCTATACTTTCAGTATGACTAGCACATTAGTATAGTTACTAGCTTCCGAGAAACTTAATGGGGACAATTACGCTACATGGAAATCAAACCTGAATACGATACTGGTAATGGATGATCTAAGGTTTGTTTTAACTGAGGAGTGTTCTCCAAATCCTGACTCAAACGTAAATCGAACTATTCTAAAAGAATATGACAAATGGACAAGGGCAAATGAAAAGGTCAGAGCCTATATTCTTGCCAGCATATCTGATGTCCTGGCTAAGAAATACGATGGCATGCGTACCGCTAAAGAGATTATGAAATCTCTACGTGGGATGTTTAGAACATGATGCCATCAAGTACATTTATAATTATCATATGAAAGAAAGGACCTCTATTAGAGAACATGTCCTGGACATGATGCTCTATTTCAATGTGATAGAATTAAACAAAGCTGTCATATATGAGAAAATTCAAGACACTCTCAACGTTGTGATATAACCCTCCCACTACGTCGAGGCACTCTCAATGATTGAGAAGGAAAAGACTAACCTGAAGTGTTGGCTTCTTCATTAACTCTTGATGAAGGACCAACTACATCAACAATGCTAGTTGATTCTTCAGTAACTTCTTTAATACTGCATATCCCCAAAACAAGCTAGGCAATTAACCATAGCTCATCATAAAATAAACCATGTCTAACAAGGTTCAATTTCTCCTTTCCGATACACCATTCTGCTAAGGTGTGCCAGGTGCTAAAAATTGGAATGGGATTCCATGTTCCATCAAATAGTCTTGGAATGCTAAATCTATGTACTCTCCACCCCGATCTGATCAAAGTGTTTTAATCATTTTACCTAACAAGTTTTCAACATCAGCCTTATACTCCTTGAACTTCTCAAGGTCTTTAGACTTTTGTTCCATTAGGTATAAGTAACCATACCTCGAATAACCATCCATTAAAGAGATGAAGTATTTGTATCTTCTTCGAGCTTTTACATTCATCGGACCACAAAGAACTGACTGTATGAGCTCTAAGGGCTCTTTGGCTCTATAACCTTTTCCACTTAATGGTCTTTTAGTCATTTTTCCTTCAAGACAGGATTCACATGGAAGTAATGAATCATCTTCTAACTCGCTTAGAAGTCCATTCTTTACTAGTCTCCCAATCCTATCGAGATTTATGTGACCTAATCTCAAATACCAAATATATGTATTATTGTTACTTGGAGAAATTCTTTGCCTTTAGTTTGAGTATTTGTAGTTTTAGACATCTCATGATTTAAAAGTACTTTTGATCCAATTGGTCCTAACATATATAAGTTGTTTCCTAGTTTAGCTAAACAAATAGTCACACCATTTTTCATAATGAACGCTTCATTGAATGAAAAAGAAACTGAATATGATTGTTCAATTAAACAAGAAATAGATACAAGATTCCTCTTAATTTCTGGAACTATATACAAATTATCCAAAATTAAGTATTTATTCCTAAAAGACATCTTAGCAACTCCTACTGCATGAGCTGAAAAGACATTTTTCGTTCCAACCTTAAGTGTCATTTCATCCTCCTCAAGCTGTTGGAAGGAACAAATTCCTTGTAAGGAAAAATAAATGTGATTAATGAATTCCGAATCAAGTATCTAGATATTATGGTCATTTTCTACTAAACAAATTTGTAAAACCAATAAATCATATTTACCTTCCTTCTCTTTCTTCTTCTCAGTGAGGTACTTGGGGCAATTGCGTGTCTAATGACCATCCACATTGCAGTGTTGCAGTGGAAACATTTGCCCTTGTCGGCCATCTTGGTCTTGGCTTTGCCTTTCCGAACAGTGGGAGTTTTCCCCTTCCCTCCTTTCTTTTTCTAGATCTTCTTATAACCAGAAAATGAGGGATTAGACTTAGTTCCAAAGGATGAACTCTTGTGGAACTTGTTGAAATGGATAATATTTGCCTCTTCTTCTATCGGTCCCTTACATTTCATAAGAGTCGGATAAGTCTGTAACTCATTTAGGATGGTAGTCATGGTGTACTCTATTTTATTTACAACTGTATTGCTGTAGAATTTGAGGAAACTCTTCGGAAGAGATTCCAAAATAAAAGACACCTGACTCTGCTCATCGATGACTCCGCCATTCATCTCGGCGACATTGAAGTGGACTATCAGATCGAGAACATGTTCTTTAACTGATTGCTCTTCCTTCATGTGCATGTTATAAACGTACTGTAGGATTTCGTGTTGGATCTGAGAGGATGGTTGTCCAAACATCTCTTGGAGGGACTCCATGATCTAATGTGCAGTGATCATGACCTCGCGTTTCTTAGTAAGAACGTCAGACTGACTTGTCAAGATATAGACTCGAGCCTTGTCATTGGTATTTGTCCAGCGGTTATAAGCATCCCTTAGCACTTGGGATGCATTACGAGTGGGGATTGGAGGACATTTCTCTGTTAAGATAAACCATAGATCATCTATAACTAGAATCGTATTCAAGTTAGATTTCCATGTCGCATAATTTTCTTTAGTTAGTTTTTCGTTCTTAAGCAAAGAAATTATTGTGGAAGACATGCTGAAATGAATGACAAACAATTGACTGTATTAGTTATATTTTTCATAACCCATTACACAAAATAATAATAATAATAATAATAATAATATCCAATCAATTCAGCAAAAACAGACAATCACAAAAGCCTAATTAAACAATTGATTTAATTTTTTCAACGATACTTCAGAGGTTTAGAGCAACAACCATCAAAGAGTGGTCAACTACCCTTCCCCTGAATTGAGACAATCTCAGCTAATTACTAGTACCAGAATAACTCTTATTCCTATAGTTCTTAAGCTACCATTTTCCGATCAAGAATTCATTAACTAGCTTAATTCATCCTGTAAGTGTGACCCTCCCATTTTTGGATCTCAGAGGTACGCTTCAACAGGCTCCCATAAGGAAAGACAACTATTCAAGATTAACCTAAGTAACCATACCCATTATTGAAGTTTGCATTATTCTGAATCCTATGATCAGACTCTCTAAAGGGATGGTCGCTCTAGGACGAGATGCAGGCGGACCATAGGAATCTCATGGTGCAACCTAATAAAGAAGACTGTAGGATATTCTCCCACTTACTATGAATACCTTTCCTGTTCACCTTAGTATTGACCCATGCAAATACTTTCCGAAGGGAGGCTCCACGCAGGGCGACACGAAGCCGAGCATGGATCTCACGATGTGAACTCTTAGCTACATGAGAGCTAGAAATCGATATATCCTATATGTTAAATATATGAAATTAGAAAAGCATGATGAATGACATTACTTAGCTCATGAAATCATATATTTAACATATCACAATACATTAAATAACTCATGAAATCATTTCCACATCATGCATTAAGATCATACATTATAACATTTATAACATATTAAAAATGCACTATCATGCTTAACCTATGGTGGGATTTATCTAAATGACATTCATAAAATATTTAAATAACAAATGAACCAGTAATTTTGGACCCTAAGATAAAATAAAGCAATAAATTATAATAACTATGCTAAATTTATCTTAAAATAAGCTTTTGGTGCTCCAAAACCGGAATATACCAACTCAAACTGACCCAAATTATTTTGAATTGGACCCCAAAACCAGGAACAAAGCCAACCCAGTGCTAAATCAGACCAAACCACTTTTAACCGACCAAACCAAACCAAACAATGCAACCAATTTTTCCTTCAAGATTTTCTCCCCCGGAGAAAATGACTCGTTGCCAGTATCAAGTAACTAAACATTAAATTCAACAATCGTTTATTCATCCTACATTTTGAGATACTCAAACTTCGATGTTAAAAGTTGTAATCTTGATAGCTTGATCTTTGAAGCTTTGTCATGAGCAACAGATAAAATGTCCCAAGCTTCCTTAGCTGAAGTACAGGTATTAATCAAACGGAATATTTTACGATCCACACCATTAAAAATAATATTTAAGGCACAAGAATTTCCCAAGGAAGCTTTATGTTCCGCTTTAGTCCATTGATTCTCCGGCTTCAGAACTTCCTTGTTTTCAGCATTCTTCATGGTTGGAGGAGACTAACCAGATATAATGACTTTCCAAGTTTTGCTTTCAAAAGACTTCAAAAGTATAATCATCCTAGCTTTCTAGTAAGAGTAATTTGTTCCATCAAGGATAGGATGACGCGTGGTGGAACCACCTTCCTTAATACCTTCTATGATTAAAGCATCTGAGATAAAGGCAACCAGCTCTGATACGAATTTAAATTTGGAAGAGTGTTGTAAAAACTCACCATGTCTCACACAAAGTCTAGGCATATTCACAGAGAATAACAAAAATATCATAAAGAAAATTAAACAAATACACGAAGTTTGTTAACCCAGTTCGACGATAAACCACCTACGTTTGGGGAGCAATATGCCCAGGAAAGATAATCCACTAATGTAAGAAAGTCAAGCGATTACAAAGTTATACTTATGTATAAGATAACAATGTTACAGTGACACTCTTTCAGCCCAACTTTGTTGAACACCTAGGCTCCCCCTAGATTTGAGACTCCCTCTCTTGAACTTAGACTCCCCCTAAGTACATGAACATTACTGATGAAACACTTAGGCTCCCCTTAAGTGAATGAGACCCCCTTTCACACAACATATCTTTCCTTCTACTTGTGAATTTCCTTCACAAGATAACTTAGGCTCTCTCTAAGTCTTGAGAAATCCTTCTTGATGATCGGAGTCTTAGACTCCCTCCAAAACCAACCAATCTTCATGAACAGTGATAAGAATTAATGAAGAACACGCCGCAAAAAATGCAACACAGAGAACTTCATCTTCACTGTAATAAAAACTCTTATTGAGTATTGATCACACACAATATGTTCAAACAATGAATGAAACGGCAACCCTAGCAAATGATCTTCTTGAGCATAATTAGCACAACGAAAAACAAGAAAAATAAACCCACAGAAAATCGTCAGCCCATCAGAAAGAAAAACATTCCATAAGAAATATTCTATAAAATATGATAAATCAGGAAACAAATATTCTACAGAATAAGCAACTGAAAAGGCAATTTCTGAGATAAGATCCATCTTGGATAAGAGAAAAGACAACTCTAGAAAACTCAAGAAAATAAAGCCAAGAAATTTAAACAAATATATTTAGCCAATATCATACTCCTAAGAAGTATGTTGAGTCTCCAACTAATTTATGACATAATTGAAGAAAAATGTTTAAAATTTATGATTGCTCATGATTAAAAATATTATCACATATTAGCCCAAAGTCTTTAGATTTAGTGATGATTTAAAATGTACGCAGATTAATATGTATTTCTCTAAAGCTTATTCGAATGATAGCATACTTTAATTGTCTACAGATCAAAATAAATAATAATAAATAAAAATAAAAATAGAGGTTTCAATTTATTTTTTTTCCAAACTAACGTTCAAAGATAATATATCAACAAAATAAAAAAAAAATAAAAAAAAATAAAAATCTGATCTTCAAACAATTTTTTTTTAAAAAAGGTAGGTAGTGTACAAAACATCGCACATAAGATTGTTAATAAAGAAACTTATCAAACAGATTTTTTATGGAACAATTAGCGCAAAAATGAGTATTACCAATTGGTATAAAATTTATACTATTGATCTCGATGTTAAAAGTTTAATTTCTCTACCACATATATTATGTATATATGTTGATAAGGACAACGACCGTCCAAACTATCTCCAAAATTGTATGATATTATTCACTTTTCTCCATCAAGTACCCATGACAAATAATTATTGTCATTAATATCAAGGACGGAAAATTCTAAATTTGTGAGATTTGTCATGGCAGCATTATCATAAACTATTGTACTTATGTTAGAAATTTAATAGATAATTAATATACAAAATAACATTAAATTTATTAATTATAACGATGAGGAAAAAATCGACATACCTTTGGGGCTTACCTTTAGCGGAAAAAACGATAGGAGCTCATGCTGATAATGTGTTATGAAATTGAGGAGCACAACGAAAATATGGATATGAAAATATAATATAATAGTATTTTTATATAATAATAATAAATAAATAAAAACTAAAATTATAACATAAAATAACCAAAAGCATGGAATTGGATAATATGAAAATTAGTGGAAGTGGAATTCTTACCAATGTATGTGTAGTTTTAAAATCTACCAAATGCTACTATTTATAGGCAAAGTGGCAAGTAGGACGTGGACTTACATGGACACCAAGCATAAATAACTAAACGCACATGAACAACATGAATGGACATTAAGCAATGGATATCTATTTTCTATTATAATATTCATAATAAAGTATATTTGTTTCCCATGTGATTAATAGAGAAATAAATTTTTTTAAAAAAATATGATTCTCAAGTAAGTATTAGATTAATTTATAAAATTATCGTGGATACTTTCAACCATTCATAAAATTAAATAATTCTCCAGATATATATATATATTGCTTTTGTAACTTCTGTATTCTTCTAGAATTTAACATTTCGTTTGACTTCACATTTAAATTAAAAGTAATGCAAAATTGTCAACATGTTGGTTTTTTTAATTAAAAAAAAAAAAAAAAAAAAAAACCCTCCTGCCTAAAAGAAAATTTGTCAACTTGTTGATGAAAATATCCTACACTTTACCCAAAAAAATTAAAAAAAAATGTTCTGTATGAAGATATGGGCTGGACTGATGTTCCCTCTGCCTACTTTTCATGGGCCTAAGGCCCAACTAATGGCCCAATGATTTGTGATGCATAAAGTTCCGAAGTGGGCGATGCTGCAGGATAACAAATATATTGGGCCGAACCTATGGCTGTCATAGTTTAGATTTGACTTTTAAAGCCAATCTAATATGAGATTTTTGTACCGCCTGTATGATAACTCAAATTTTATGTCTGAAATAGTATTTGATCTAACTTTTAAAAATAATTAAGAATAATTTTAGTTGATGTCACAAACCAATTGTAATGTTTTTTTCTTTCAAAGCGGTGCATGAGTGAGAGTCAGGAAGAGCTCAAGCACAAGAGAGTAAGTAAGAATTATAGCATGTGTGGGAACATTATTGTATTGCTTAGTTGAATATGAGTACGAGCACGAGAGTGTGACACCAGTAAAAGATTATACTTCCCAAATTTCAAAATATGGGTCAAATGACATGTTGGTCAATTTGGATTAAAAATCTCTCCAAATATCCATAAGATTGAGTCAACCGAGTTGTGATTGTTAGAAATCACAAGATTTATTGTTTGAATCCTTATACTCTCAATTGTACTAAAAAAAACTGTAATTGTTAGATGACCAAGAGGAATAACTAATAGAGTGATTAGGTGTACTAGATTACAATTAGTTCACATGCTTTTGTATTATATATACTATGTATTAATACAATTATATTTTTAGTGTTGAGAATCTTAATGGTTGTATGTAAAAATACTTATTTTATGTTGATAAATTACATTGTTATTTCATTTGACAAAGACCGAGTTATTTATCACATTCTTAAAAGAGGGAGATGCATTAAAAGCTCTTAAAAATAGTTGAACAAAAGAATTTGTTTGATATTATTTAATGGTTGAATTAAAAGATATCTAAATTTGAAATCGTTTAGACAAATTAAGAAAATTTTCTACTTCTATCATGGATTCCATCAATAATATGAATTATATTTGGATCAATTATGCGTTAAAAACACACACACACCCCACCTCTACGTTATGGATGAAAAGAATCCATAGAATAAAGATAAGCTTAGTTTACTTTACTTTAAAATTTCCTATAAAAATACAAAAAAGTACATTGATTAATTTAGAAATGAAAAATGTCCCTTTCCAGTATTTGACCACTTCCCATTTCTGTATAAACAAGTGCCGGCCAATCTCCAAAGTAACCTTTTCTAAACCAAACTCATTGTCAATTGGTGGGTCACTCTTTTGCTTTGGACAATTCAATAATTTCCCTCTCTCCCTACCAATTTTTTTTATTTTTTTTTATTTTTTTAAAAAAAAGAAAAGAAAGTTTTATCCAAATGCCTACTTTCTATTTACTAGAGTGATATATATTTAAATTTACTTTTTTTTCATCAATTTAAAATTTAAAATTTAAACAAGATATTTTTTTCTCTTAAATATAATTTAAGAGAGAACGAATAGAAAGATAATTAAGGGGAAAAAATCCTACTCATATTGTGGCTTTAAAAGTAAACAAAAAAAAAAAGAAAAAAAAAGAAGAAAGATATTAGAAAGAAGAAAATATAAAAAGGGGAAATGGGAGATGGACGGGAGGATGGAACAGATATGATAATGATCACGTGGTGTTCACGTGGAGAATTCTTATCCTTTTACATACATATGGGAAGAGTAACCAACTTCCACATATTTATTTGGCCACGTGTCTCATTATAGACCACTTGATTTCTTCCATTTCAATGTCCATCAAACTTGGCAGAAGGGTATCTCTAATACGACCACCACACCGAACCCCTCCCCGCACCCCCAAAAAAAACAAAAAAAAGGAAAAGAAAAGAAAATTTAATTTCGTTTATAAAATTAAATCCTTGTAATGGCGGTGGGTCCAGTCACCGAGAAAGAGCACGGCGGAGTTTCCGAACGAGTAGCTGAGGGGCACTGAGATGGGGTAGGTGGCCTTCGGTGTCGAGCATCTCCACCGTGTTCCGGCCGCCGAGGTGGTCTCGGAGGTAGATAGCGACGGAGGTCGGAACAGAGACGTCTTGGGCGGTTTGAATTATGCAACAGGGTACTTTGACGAGACCGAGGACTCCCCGGAGATCGCTGCTGAAGATAACCTTAGAGACGAAGAGGGAAATGTCGGGTCTCATATTGAAGAGAGTCCGGCTGAATTCCTGTACGGCAGCGGGAACATCAGCACCGACGGCGAGAGGAGCAAAGCCGTTCACCCAAGCTTGGTAATTAGCCCTCATTGCAGCGAAGACTCTGTCAATCTCGCTCTGTTCGAACCCACCGTGGTAGTCGCCATCGTTGAGGAACCTGAAAGTAATGAGAAGAATTTTTTAAAAGAATAGGGGAAAAAACAGAGTAGTAGAGAAAACAGAGTGTGGAAGTGGAAAGGACCTTGGGGAGGCGCCGATCAAGATGAGTTTAGAGAAGAGTTCGGGGCGGCGGATGGAGGCGAGGATGCCGACCATAGCGGAGACTGAGTGGCCGACGAAGGCGCAGCGGTGGACATGGAGGGAGTCGAGAATGGAGATGAGGTCGTCGACGAAGGCGTCGAGAGTGGTGTAACGGGAGAAATCGAAGAAGTCAGGGTTGACACTGCCGGCACAGACAAGGTCGTAGAGGATGACACGGTAGTAAGGAGTGAAAGAAGGGTAAACGAGTTGCCAAGCGGACTGGTCGGTGCCGAAGCCATGGGCTAAGACCAGGCAGCGGTCGCCGGTGCCGAGGACACGGACATTAAGGGCTTCAAGAAGAGCGTTGTTAGCCATTGAAATGATGAGTTTTAGGAATCCCGGCGGCAGAAAATAGAAACAGAGGGTTAAGTTTTGAGGGTTTGGGTATGGAGCTGTGGTGGGGCTTCAACTTCAACTTCAACTTCAACTTCAACTTCACGCCTTTTCTTTCTTTCTTTTTTCTTTCGTCTCTACTCCCTTTTTATAGGAGGTTTCAAATATCTCTTTATTTTTTATTTTCTTTTATTTTTTCCCTTTAATTTCCTTTTTTTTTTTCCTTCCAATTAAAATAGTTTTCCTTTTCATGTTTTTTAAACTAGAAAAATGAGTCCACAAATGTGTTGACAAATACTGATTATATCTATCATTGTCCAGTACATTTTCTTATATTTAAAAATATTTAAAATAATTTTTTATTTAAAACAATTATTTTTTTTAAGATGAAAAATCAAATTCTAATTTTTTTTCCTGGAAAGGGAGGCAGGCCATTCAATTTGAAAGTTCAATAAAAAAAAAATTATATTTTTGGTCGATCTTATAAAATGATGGAACTGGGTGAGCTTGTATAAATAGAAAAATTCATATTCTTGATTAGTTTTTTTTTTTTCTTTCGGTTAAAAAAAACACATTTATCTTTTTACAATATTAATGATTTAGGATCGATTGAGGCCTCCAATTAGCATCGACGGTTAAAACGACTCATTGTTACAATAAATATTATTATGTAATTCTCAATCAATTACAATCAACATAATTTCAAAACTTTTTTATTACAATATTTGTTATTTGTTATAATTTTTATTATTTTACATTCTTTATTTCTTTATTTTTTGCTACCATGTTTACTATTTTCTCTTCAAATTAAAATATTATAACACTTCAAACACAGATTATTATAATTCAAACTAAAATAACCTACCCCAAACACAGACTATTATAACCGAATGATAATTACTATTACTATAATAATCAATTCAATGTCCTAAATATTCTCTTAGTCTTTGTAATATTAAATTTGTAATAATTTAGTCTATGAATAGTAATTAATGATTTAGACATTTAGCTTCTATATTTTACCATTTGTAACAATTTAACCTCTATTGTGTACTTAGTTTTTATAGAAATTTGATTTTTGATCCCATTATATATCTGCACATAGTACGTGTAAGAAATTTTATTAAATTATTTTAATATTTTTCAAGATTAGATTATAATTAAATCATGTAAAGTACATTGAGTATTACTTATTAAAGTTAATGGACCAAATTGGTATAAATTTAAAAGTGTGATGATTAAATCATTACCCCTTAAAATTTAGAAACTAAACTATTACTTTAATGGAAGTTGAGGATTAAAATTATCTTTAACATATTATTTTTTTTATAGAGATTTTGTGATTGACTATGCCTATGTTTCCATGGGTGGATGAGACTCTTTTATAGGCAGGGTGGTTATCTGGTATCTTCTTTTAAAGAAGAATCAATTCATTAACCAACAATGGTAGCAAGAACAACAACATCCTCAGAAATAGTTGACGAAAATCACTAAGACACAAAAACCTCTGCCTTCTATGTGGGACACTAGGCAACAAACACCACCCCTAGCAGAACCATAAAAGGAAGCAATACACCCAACTAGATCGAACAACTCCAATAAATCCCCCCTTCATGATTGAACGCTCTCACAAACTCAATACAATATGATTCCATATATAAATTATAAAGGGAGAGGGGACAATCTAGTAAAATCAAAATTGGATTATTACTTATTGTGGCCTGAGATTAACTATAATTCTCTTGTTTGCAGGCCCAAACTACTCAACATAAACGGTCTAATTTACTTCAAGACTCAAGGAAGATGATATCCTTTAGACTTCAAAATCTTCAATCGTTTACCTGTATGTGAGCTCAATCATGTAGACGATGTTCAGAGGAACTAGACGATAGTTCAATAGTATAGATTATACTAAGAAGTACTAGACAATCGTGTAGATGATAGTTGAGTGGAACTCGACGATCATATAGACGATAGTTGAGGAACTAGACGATCGTATAGATGATACAAAATGGAGCTAGACAATCGTTTAGACGATGCAAGAGGAATTAAACGATTGTGTAGACGATACTTAAGAAAAAGCTAAATGATCGTTCAGAAAGAAAGAAAACAAGAATTTAAGTGGTTCGGCCAAAGGCCTACGTCCACTGTGCAAAAAGGCAGGGTATCTTTTATTGCTTCTCCTTTTAAACTTCCCTACAGAATGAGTGCTCTCGCTCTCTTCTTTTTACTCTCTCATACTTTCACCTTTATACAAGCTCTCATTTTCAACGGAAGAAGCTCCTGTGGTTACAACAAAAAAAACAGAATGAAGACAACGATAAACTGCTCACTACCTCTTTTGTCTTCGGTTCTTTTTGTTACAATCTCCACCTTTGTAAACATCTAGAGAAACTTTCCCTTTTTACTTGTAGAGCTGATTTTGAGCTAACCTTTTTCAGGTAACTCGAACCCAAGGAGGTCCAAGCAACGACCAAGCTTGCTTTGAGGAACTATCTTGGTCAACATATTAACCACATTATCTGATGTATGTATTTTTACTACCTCAACTTCCCCTTTCTCAATCTTCTGTCTGATAAAGTGGTACTTCATGTCAATGTATTTAGTTCTACTGTAAAACTGTTGATTTTTAGACAAATAGGTTGTGCTTTGTTTGTCACAATATATTCTCACTTTCGTTTGTGTAATGCCGAAATCGTTTAGTAATCCCTTCAGCCACAAATCTTCTTTGGCAGCCTCGGACAGGGCTATAAACTTAGCTTCTGTTGTGGATAGGGTCATAACAGATTGCAGACTTGCTTTCCAACTTATTAGATTGTTTCCCCATAGGAAAACATATCCAGATAGTGAGCGTCTCCTATCTAGATCTCCTACAGAATCAACATCCACATAACCATACATTTAATCATTAGAGAGGTTATTATGTTTATCTGATATTTGAGCTTCCTTTGATGAACAAAGATACCTTAGTATCCATTTAACTGCTTCCCAATATCATTTACCAGGATTGGTCATGTATCTACTGACCAAATTAGTAGCATAGGACAGATCTGGTCTGGTTGAAGTTATTAGATACATCAATGATCCCACTACCTGGGAGGAGGGAATTGCCTTCATATGGTTAATGTGATCCCCATCTGTGCTCTTAGGACTATTAGCAGCTGAGAGTTTAAAATGAGGTGCAAGGGGAGTGCCAACAGGCTTCGCACCATCCATTTTGAACCTCTGTAGAACTTTCTCACAGTAATAAGCTTGACTTACATAAAGTCTGTCTTGTCTTTTTTCTCTGTTGATTTCAATACCAAGAATCCTTCTAGATTCCCCTGGGTATTTCATGTCAAACTCTTTCTTTAGAAGAGTCTTGACTTGCCCTAAAACTTCTTTGAAACTTCTAGCCAACAACATATCATCTACATATAGGGGTAGATACACTGGTTCTTTGAGCTTTTAGTGTTTGGTATACACACACCAATCATAGGAGCTTCTTTTAAATCCCATTTTAGAGATTACCTCATCAAATCTGTCATACTAATACCTAGGTGACTGCTTGAGCCCATAAATTGATTTGTTTAGTAGACACACTAAGTCTTCTTCTCCTTTTTTTTCATATACCGTTGAGGTTGTTTCATATAGATGGTTTCATTCAACAATCCATGTAAGAATGTTGTCTACACATCTAATTGGTCTAACTTCAAATACTTTTGAACAACTAGGGAGAGGAGTAGCCTAATGGATATGTGTTTTACAACAGGAGAAAATACCTATGTATAATCAATCTCTTCCTTTTGTGTGAACCCCTCTGCAACAAGTCTTGCCTTGAATCTAGATTTTTGTACCCTTGGAATTTCTTCTTTAAACTTGTATATCCACTTACATGAAATAGACTTGTACTATTTAGGTAAAGGCACTAATTTCTAGGTATCATTAAGGTTAAAAGACCTCATTTCATCATTCATGGCCTCTATCTATTATCTAGCATCAAGGCTATAAATTGCTTCATCAAAACTGATGGGTTCATTGTTACTTAGTGAGATGGTAGAACTCAAAGCAACACTAGCAAAGTCAGATTCTAAATACCTTGCAGGGGGCACAATGGTTCTTCTTATCCTGTCTCTTGCTAAGGAATAGTTTTGTTGATCTACTTGTGTTTCATTTTGTTCACTTGACAAAATTTCACTTGTCTCAGCAGTGTCTTCACCTTCAACTTCTAGATTCTAAAAAGAAGTAGAAGCTCCCCGATCATTTTAAGGCTCCACCTCAAACCTTGTACTATTGGTCTTAGACATAGGTATAGGTTGTTGCTCGGATAACACAAACATCTCATTTTCTCTGAAGATAACATCTTTACTGTTGATACATCTCTTCTCGATAGGATGTCATAATCTGTATCCTTTCACTCTAAGTGTAAAACCTAGAAACATGCACTTGACAGCCCTTGGTTTCAGCTTACCTTGGCTTTGATGCACAAACCCTACACTCCTAATTATCTTCAAGTGTTCCAGATTGGGAGGCTTTCTTGTCCATCTTTCTTCTAGTGTTTTCAGCTTAATAGACTGATGTGGACATCTATTTGGAGTGTAGACTGTATAGAACACTGTTTCTGCCCAATATTTCTCAGGCAAAAGAGCATTAGACAGCTGGCATCTCACTCTTTCAAGCACTATTCTATTGAGTCTTTCAGCAACTCTATTTTGTTGAGGTGTATACCTCACTGTTTTGTGCCTTACAATTCCATTCTCTCTGCATAACAGGTTAAACTGTTCTCCACGAAACTCTAAACATTGTCAGTTCTCAAGTGTTTAATGTGTTTAGAGGTTTATTTTTCAGTCAAAGTTTTCCATTCGTTAAATCTCCTAAACACTTCATCTTTGGTTTTTAGAAAATAAACTCAACTCTTTCTTGAATAATCATCAACAAAAGAAAGGAAATACCTTGCTCCACTTAGTGAAGGAGAGTGTGTTGGACCCCATATGTCAGTATGCACATATTCAAGTATCTCCTTGGTAGTATGCTGTCTTTTAGGGAAGCCTTGCCTAGTTGCCTTGCCAAGGATGCAATGTTCACAAAACTTCAAGCTGTTTCTAACTCCTTTAGGAAGAATCCCCTGTTTGGAAAGAACTTGCAGCCTTTCACACTAATATGAGATAGCTTTTGTGCCATAACTCATCCTCTATAGGATCTTCATCTGTAGCCATCAAGGCTGGTTGTGCCATCTGCACATCTTTAATGACATACAAGCCATTTACTTTAGTAGCCACTAATACCACCTTTGATTCTTTGATTATCTCAAAAGTGCCTCCAACTCCTCTATATTCACAACCAATGGAGTCAAACATCCCCAATGATAGAAGATTTCTCTTTAAGGTAGGAACATGCCTCTCACATTCCTGATTAGCTCTACTGAACCATCTTGTAGCTTCAAGGAAACAGAGCCAATACTAACTGCCCTACAGGTATTATTATTTCCCATGTAAATCAGTTCTCCATCTCACTTCTTGTAGGTACAAAACCACCCTTTAGATGGTGTCATATGGACTGAAGAATCAGAATCTATAACCCAATCTTGAGTCTCTGTAGAATTCTACTTACCACACTCTTCAGTTGCTGCCTAGGCATCTAAATACATAAGGGAATTCTCTCCTACAACTGCTTCTGTCTGTTTTCCTCCTATGTTCTGTTGGTTGAATTCTCTTCAAGGAATAATAGTCTTTCTTCAGGTGTCCAAGTTTATGGCAAAAATAACACTTAACAGTAGACTTGTCACCCTCATTCTGCTTGCTCTTCCCATTGTTCTTTGTTTTCCCTTTTGAAAATAAACCTCTCCTTCTTGTTGCTCTTTCTTGCTCATCTGTAATTCAAGTTCTCTAACTCTGGTTGCTGAAATAATTGCTTATGTAGTGTTCCTTTCTCTACTATACTTCATTGCTGTTTTAACATCTTTAAACGAGTTTGGTAGGGAGTTTAGTAGGATAAAGACCTCATTTTCTTCCCCAATGTTGTCTTCTATTGATTTGAATTCTGATGACAGTCTCTTGAATTCATTCAAATTTTCAGTGAGGAATCTTGCAGCATCCATCTTATATATGAAAAATATTTCCCTCAGAAAAGCTTTATTAAGAAGGTCTTTGTTGAAATAAATCTCATTTAATTTATTCCAGAGTTCATAAGCAGTTTACTGGTCAACTATCTGCCTTAAAACACTATCTGTAACATTCAAAACAATAGTTCCATAGGCATTGACCTCTATTGTCTCTTTTTATGCATCTGTGAATGTTTCAGAATATTTTGTTGGGTATGTGATGGCCAGAAGTGTCTTTTGCTGTCCCAATACTGCCTTGATCTTAGTTTTCCACAATTCAAAGTCTTTCTTTCCATCAAACTTTTCAATTTCAAACCTGGTTGTAGCCATTCTTGAACTTCAAGATTGACTTGTCTGAATCTTTGTATGAAAGAATTCAAATCTTGGATCAGTCTTGATTTATACTATGAGTTTTGATACCACTTATGGCCCCAGATTAACTATAATTCTCATGTTTACAGGCCCAAACTACTCAGCATAAACGATCTAATTTACTTCAAGACTCAGGGAAGATGATATTTTAGACTTTAAAATCTTCAATCGTTTACTTGTATGTGACTCAATCATATTGACAATGCTAAGAGGAACTAGACGATAGTTCAATAGTGTAGACAAAACTAAAAAGCACTAGATGATCGCGTAGATGATAGTTGAGTGGAACTCGACGATCGTATAAACGATAGTTGAGGAACTAGACGACCGTATAGACAATGAAAAATAGAGCTAGACGATTGTTTAAACGATGCAATAGGAACTAAACGATCGTGTAGACGATACTTAAGAAAAAGCTAGACAATCAAAAACTTGTTGTCAAAAAAAAGGCAATCAATCAAACAAATGGAAATAGTGAATCAAGAGAAAGAAAAAACACAAGAATTTAAGTGATTCGGCCAAAGGTCTACGTTTACTGTGCAAAAAGGGAGGGTATTTTTTATTGCTTCTACTTTTAAACTTCTTTACAGAATGAATGCTCTCGCTCTCTTCTTTTTACTCTCTCATTCTTTCACCTTTATACAGGCTCTCATTTTCAACGGAATAAGCTCTGATGATTACAACAAACAAAACAGAATGATGCAGACAACGATAAACTGCTCATTACCTCTTTTGTTTTTGGTTCTTTCTGTTACACTTATTAGCTTTGATGAAATGCAATGGCTTAAAATCTTAGTCACTTTGACTTCGCGTCTCGGGTTATGGTTGTTGGAGTGGGACTGGGAGCAATTGTTCGTGATTCTCGGGATAGGTTCTACTGGTTGCAATGCACTTTGATGAAAGGAAAATCGATGTTTTAGTAGCAAAGGCTTTGGCAATTTTGTTTAGGCGTAAAGCGGCGGTTGAATTTGATTCTTAAGCCTTAGGTAGACCCTTTCACAATAATTCATTGCAAAACTCCTCAATTGGACGGATCTTAGATGAAATTAAATTTTGGATGAGTTGATTGACCTTTAGGGACTTGTCGTTTATTTTTTGTTCTTGTAATAGAGCGACCCATTCATTAGCAAAGTGGATTTCTTCTAAACAAAGAGAAGTATATATAGTATATTTTAAAATTAAAAAATTAATAAATATCTAAGATTCACACGTTAATCAATATAAAGTAATCAAATTTTAAACAAAGAAAAAATATATAATATATTTTATTTATATATATATAACTTGATTTGGGTTGGGTTGGGTCAACCCAATTTTTTTTAACCAACCCACGATCCAACCCATCCCAACAAAAATAGAAAAAGTTTAACCCAACCCAACCCTTATATCTTGGGTTGGGTAGTCTGGATTGTTCGAGTTGTCGGATTATTTGAATACTCTTAATTGATATACTAATTGATACATAGTATAGGTAAGAGACTTCTCGATCTATATTTGGAATTCTCTATCCCTATTATATAAAATATGTTTCTTTTATGTTATTATTATTATTATTTTTTTGGTAAATTACCAATCTAGTGCAACATAATTTTAATTGGGTTTGAATTTATTTAACTGTGTTTACATAGTAATAAATAAATAAGTACTAAAAAAGAATTCATATATTGTAGTAAAGTATGGGATGGGAGAATCTACCTCAAGTCTATAGTACAATGATTATATCAATATATTTAGTGGCCTTCTTTAAATTATTAATTTTTTCAAAAGGTAGTTATAGAAAGTTTTATTTCGTTTGAAAACCATTATTCCCCAAGTTATTCTAAGGTTTAAAATGTCAAAAAATAATGAGTAGAAATACTATGTTAAAAAAAACCAAAAAACAAAAGATAATTAAATTTATAAATAAACATTTCGTATGCTTTAAACAAATTAACATATTTTATTTATTTATATTATATCTACATAAATGATATTTTGTTGTTTATTTTTTGTATGTTTCAAAAAATTTTCAAGATATATGAAAATATTCATTTCAATACTCGCTAAAATCAAAATTATGAAATTTAGGCTATGTTTAAGAATAATTTATATTTACATTAAAGAATGTGATTTGAATAAAAAAGAAAATGTTGTTTGCTAAAGCTTTATTAATTACACATCTATATATTTTTTCTTGCTCATATTTTGAAGATTTTTGCATAAATGATTTAATATCAATTTTGGAAAATTTATCTACGTGTTTCTTAAAATAGATTTTAAATTAGTCCTATTTTTAAATTGTTTTTTTTATTTATTGAGATCTTTTCAAAAGCACTTTTAACACTTTAAACTTTTTTTTTTTCTGTCAAAAGTGCTAATAAGAAAAGTTGATTTTAACGTAAAAAAGTTTTTTTTTAAAGGTATTGTAATTAAAGTATGAGGTGGGAGATCGATCCTCAGACCACGAGGTTAATAGTATGAACATTGTGTCTTGGACTCTGAAATTGTTTTCCATATTGGCCCTAGGTATTATAATTTTGTAATTTTATTATTAAGTTTTGAATTTAACTTTCAATTCGTCCATTAATTTCAATTTGTTATATTTTTTATATCTAAGTTTGAGTTTAATTTTAATTTAGTTCTAGATTTTATTATTTGACTCTTTTCTCCCTGGTTGTTAGTGATACCCAATTTCAATCTCATATCATTTGAAAGAATTGATGATAATTAAGTTAGAATTTTTCTATCATAATTATTTTAAAATAATTAATATATAGTCAACACCAATAACTAAAAGAAAACATTAATAATTTGTTATATTTTGAAACAATCAAAGATTAAGAATTAATTAGAAGTAATTTAAAGTGTATAATCTAGAAATCTAGAAATAAAATGAAAACTAAAGCTACGTTTACTCCCTTGAAGCGGTAATAAATCAGTAGTAATGTGAAAAGTAGGTCCCATTTGGTTACTTTTAGTGTTGTTTACTTATGTTCGGTAGTCTAACTGACATTTGGGGCCTACTTCTAAATCTATAATAAAAAAATGCAAACTGCTTAACGAGCGGAAGATACTC
>NW_028326252.1:0-25000 GCF_027475165.1 Benincasa hispida
AACACATGGATTTGCTATCAACGCAATGTTTACTCAGCTTTCCTACTCTTCTTAATTTCTTTTGAATTGTGATCTAAAAAGAAGTCCTTGGCCCTATTTATAGGCATCCAAAAACTCTCCAAGGTCGACACCTCCTACTTGGCTGCATGTCCAAGTGTTTCTTCCTCATACTATCAACGCAATGTTTAATCAACACAATCTAAGGTGTCTTCTTCATCCTTAGCAAGCACAAAATGCTTAATTTTGCATGTCCTCTTGTGCAACCACCTCATTTGCTTAAGGATTAAGATTTCTTCCCAACAAGCCACATGTTAGGATGACGAACTTGCATGCGTCCATCAACTCTCATTTGCATTGATCACAAATGCGCCCATCCATTGCCGCAACCTACCTATGTCTGCACACCATCAAACGGCATATCCGTCCACAAACCCTTGGATGTTCAACACATAGCACATGACCAATGCATAGCACATTACCAACGCATAGTATTTCACTACTGCATCCATCGCAGCTTACCATCGCATAGCATTGCCACGTCCAATGCCGCATGCCTCCCTCGCCGCATGCCATCCGTCAATGCATTCCTCACACCGCGTCATCACATGCCCTCGCATCACCACAAACTACCAATGCATTTCCTTTGGCCGCATGCCTTCGGCTGCATACAATCGCATCCATCGTGTCCAATGCATCCATCGTGCATGCCTCCATCGCCGCATGCCTCTATCCATCGCATCCAACATCCAGCGCCCTTGGATGCGCAACTTAAGGCTGCCGCATGCGTTGTTCTAACCTCTCAATACATTTGGCTGTCGCATGCATTTCTCTTAGCCACACTTTGGCTTCCCTTAATGCATCAAATAACCTCTAAGTGATCAAGGCCAATGCATTGACAACACTTAGTCAGTTTTCTTGCTTCCAACGCATGGGTTATACTTATCCTTTTTTCCAAGCATTTTCCAAAGAGTCAAGTATTCAAATTCACCCTTTCTTTCTAATTTCCCACCCTTTTCTCTACCATTACACATTAGTTTCCACATCAACCTATTCACCACCCTGGTCTCAGTAGGGAACATACTCAAGTAGAGAAATTAGGGTTCAGGGTTCACATTTACCTCCCTCTTATGAAAATTTCATCCTCGAAATTTCGCTATAAGTCTGTCAATTAAACAACTGAGGATACTTCTGATTTTCTCTTCGGCTTCCCATGTTGCTTCTTTCGTGCTATGGTTTCGCCATAGTACCTTTACCAATGGGATTGTCTTATTCCTTAAGACTTGTTCTTTTCTATCAAGAATCTCCACTGGTTCTTCTTCGTAAGACAAATTTTCTTTCAACTATACTGGTTGCTCAGGCAACACATGGGTAGGATCTGGCACATACTTTCTAAGCATTGCCACATGAAACACATCATGAATACGAGATAACTCTGGAGAAAAATCCAATCTATATGCCATTGGGCCAACTCTTTCTATTATCTCGTAAGGTCCAATATACCTCGGGCTTAATTTCCCTTTCCTACCAAACCTAAGTATTCCTTTCCACGGAGATAACTTAAGAAATACTTTATCACCAACTTCAAATTCCAATTCTCTTCTCTGCTTATCGGCATAACTCTTTTTCCTTTCTCGAGTTGTCTTAAGATTATCTCTTATAATCTTGACACTGTCTGATATCTGTTGTACAAGTTTTAGACCTAGTAATTTCCTTTCTCTGACTTCATTCCAACATATCGGAGTTCTACATGGTCTTCCATATAGTGCCTCATACGGTGCCATTCCGATACTCGAATGGTAACTGTTGTTATACGCAAATTCGATCAACGACAGATGCGTATCCCAGCTGCCCTTGAGTTGCAATACACATGCTCTCAGCATATCTTCTAATGTCTGGATTGTCCGCTCAGACTGACCATCCATCTGTGGATGAAAAGCTGTACTGAAAAATAACTTGGTACCCATAGCTTTCTGTAAGCTAGGCCAAAACTTCGATGTAAACTTGAAGTCTTGATCTGATACAATTGAAACCGGAGCCCCAAACTGACTCACAATTTGATCAACATACAGCTTAGCTAATTGGTCTAGGGTAAAAGTAACATTAACAGGTAAAAACTTAGCTGTCTTTGTCAATCTATCCACAATTACCCATATACCATTATAGCTTGCTGGTGTCCTAGGTAACCCAAACAGGAAATCCATCGTAACATGCTCCCATTTCCATTTTGGTACTGGGAGTGGATTAAGTAATCTTACTGGCCTCTATCTTTCTGGCTTAACTTGTTGACATATTAGACACCTGTCAAAATACTCTGTTATTTCTCTTTTCATACCAGGCCACCAGTACGATCTCTTTAATGTTCTGTACATCTTCGTACTGTCTGGATGCATAGCATAAGCTGAACTATGTGCCTCTTCTAGAATAGCTTGTTTAAGAGCTAAGTTATTAGGTACGCATACCCTACCTTCCTTCAATAGCACTGTGTCTGCTCTTAACTAGTAGTCCGTCCTCAATCCTTTACCTACTTCTTTAGCTAACTTCTGAAGATCGGAATCCTTTAACTGTTCACGTAGAACATCTTCTACGAGAGTAGGACGTACTTGAAATGAAGCTAGTAAACCTCCTGTTTGACCAATTGATAATGCTGCCTTAGCATTATACAACTCATGTATCAGTGCACCTTTCACTGAACAGATTCTAGCTCTGGCTGATCTAGTCTTTCGACTTAGAGCGTCGGCTACCACATTTGCTTTACCTGGGTGGTAATCAATTGTACAATCATAATCTTTGATCAACTCGATTCATCTTTTCTGTCTTAAATTTAGCTCTTTCTGATATAGATATACTTCAGACTTTTATGATCAGTGAATATATGACATCGCTCACTAAGCAGGTAATGTCTCCACAACTTTAGAGATAACACAACTGCTGCTAACTGTAAATCGTGCGTAGGGTAGTTACATTCATGCTTCTTTAACTGTCGAGAAGCATAGGCTACTACTTTTCCTTCCTGCATCAGCACACATCCTAACCCTTGTCGAGATGTGTCACAATATACCTCAAACTCTTTACCTGGTGTTGGTAAAGTTAATACGGGTGTTGATACTAACCTCTATTTCAACACTTGAAAACTGTGCTCGCATTCTGGCGACCACTCAAACTTCGCATCTTTTCTGGTCAAGTTTGTCAATGACAGAGCTATCTTAGAAAAGCCCTCCATGAATCTCCTGTAATAACCTGCTAAACCCAGAAAACTGCATACTTCTATTACATTCATGGGTCGTTCCCAGTTGACTATTGCTTCTATCTTTTGAGAATCAACGCTAACTCCGTCAACTGAAACTATATGCCCAAGGAATACGACTTGGTTTAACCAAAAATCACACTTACTAAACTTGGCATATAACTTCTTTTCCCTTAGCATCTGTAACATCATCCTCAGATGTTTTTTGTGCTTCTCTGCGCTACTAGAATATACTAGTATATCGTCTATGAAAACTATTATAAACTGATCCAGATAAAGATGAAATATCCTATTCATCAAGTCAATAAATACCGCAGGAGCATTCGTCAATCCAAACGATATTACTAGGAACTCATAATGTCCATACCTAGTTCTGAATGCAGTCTTTCGAACATCTGTATCTTTCACCCTCAACTGGTGATAACCTGATCTCAAATCTATCTTAGAGAACACCGTGGCTCCCTTTAACTGATCGAAGAGATCATCTATACGAGGCAATGGGTACTTATTCTTAATGGCCACCTTATTCAATTATCTGTAGTCTATACATAATCTAAGAGTACCATCTTTCTTCTTGACAAACAAGACTGATGCTCCCCAAGGCGACACACTGGGTCTAATGTATCCCTTATCCACAAGTTCCTATAACTAAACTTTTAACTCCTTTAGTTCTGCTGGTGCAATCCTATATGGTGCCTGGGATATAGGTGTTGTACCTGGAACTAACTCAATAGTAAACTCTATTTCCCTGTCAGGTGGTAAGCCTGGTAACTCTTCAGAGAACACATCTAAAAATTCTTGTACCACAGGTACATCCTCAGGTCTCAGCTTCTTATCCTGTAAAACAGCTACATAGGCTAAATAGGCTTCACATCCATTACTCAGCAGCTTCCTAGCCTTCACTGCTGATATTAAACTTCCTGGAAGTATTCTTTTACTTCCTACTAGAGTTATTTCTTTTTCACTTGGTTTCTTAAACACCATTTCTTTCTTAAAACAATTCATAGTGGCATAGTATTTACTTAGGAAATCCATACCTAAGATAACATCAAACTCTAGTAATTCTAATGGAATCAAGTCAACCAATAAACTCTGACTTCTAAGAATTACTTCACAATTCCTGTAATACTCATGTACAACTAAAGTATCTCCTACAGACGTAAAGATAAACAAGGGCACGCTATCTATATGCAATGCACACATGCTAGATATGAATGAGTGCGTAGCACCAGGATCAAATAATGCATAAGCGGACTGATTACATAAAGTTATTGTACCAGTTACGACATCTAGAGCCTCTTCCACTTCCTAGTGTGTCACAGCATATACTCTACCCTGCTGCTACTGCTGTTGCTGTTGTTGTTGTTGCTGCTGTTGCTGTTGCTGTTGCTGTTGTTGTTGCTGTTGGGGTCATCCAACTACCCCTTTCTATTTAGCTGCACTAGATCCCTCACCTCTAGTTCCGGTCGCTCTGGGTTGGTCTACAATCTGGGTAACTTCTCTTTCCTCACTTTGTGCTCCATGACCTAGCTGGAGACGATCTTTCTTGAAGTGCCCCGCTTTTCCACACTGAAAGCACACATTTCTATTGCCATAACATACTCCTGCATGGTGCCTACCACAGTTTACACATAATGGTCTCCTTTCTGTACTAGTTACTGACTCGCTAGTACAACCTAATACTGATCTACCACTCAGTTCAGCTGCAGGTCTTGACCTCTTTCGACTTGAACCTTGTTGGCTCGTGACTTCAAAACTTCTCATACCTGACTGTCTAGAGAACGGGGGTCTAAAACTCTTACCTCTCGTTTCTCCAGGCGTCCTGAACTGTCCCGTACCTGGCTGGAGTATATCTTCCCTCGCTACACTCCGCTCAATTCTGATAGCGGTCTCAACTAGCTGAGTGAAATTCACTCAATTAGATGTAGAGGTAACGGGTATACGTATCTTTCGTCTTAGGCCATTCTCAAATCATCTGCATCTCTTTTTCTCTTTTTCAATGATCGGAAGGGCATATTGAGATAACTCAGTAAATCTTTGTTCGTACTCAGCAACCATCATCAATCCCTGAGTTAGCCTAAGGAACTCCTCCCTCTTCACTTCTTTAAAAGCACTAGGGTAGTATTTATCCCCAAATACTTGTCTGAACTCAGGCCAAGTCATAGTTTCTTAACTACTCTTTCTAGCCTCTATCACTTTCCACCATTTCTCAACCCTTTTCTGCAGCAAGAATGCCGCTAACCCAACCTTACGGTCCTCAGGGCACCTCATAATATTAAAACATTTCTCAATCAAGTCCAACCAGACCTCAGCATCTACTGGATCTGTGGCTCCATCGAACATCGTGGCACCTAAACCTTTCAGCCTTTCGACATCGAATTTCTTTTCTAGATCGGTCTGAATCGATCCTACACTCGCTGCCAATCCCTAAGAGATTCTATCAAATACTCGATCCTCCATCTTGGGATCTACATCTACCCGTGGGGTACTCGACTCATTTGCAGAAGTCGCTTCCTGCTTTACTAAGTCTCTTACTCCCTTCCCCTTTGGATCTGGGTCCTGTCTAGCTTCAAGACCTCCGCTGGTAGGGTCAACATTCCTCTCCTTAGTCTGCTTGCTCAGCCTGCCACTTCTCCTCAGCATCTTTGTCTAATTATTAAGTACACATGTTAGGGACTTACTTATGAGACTTAATCTAATACATGAACTCTCTCTTTCACCAATCTTATGCTTTACACTCAATCTTTTCCCAAGTTTTACGTATACCTTTGCTCTGATACCAAGCTGCCACACCTCATCCCAGACTACACTTTGAGCCTAGGAAAGGACATGACTGCAGCAGTTATCAATCCTTTTGTTGACACTTACTGTCTAATAACTCTTGTAGAATAACTCTGATACCAACATATAACTCATATATAATGGATGCCTTGTAGGCCAAAAATTTATTAATTCAAAAACATAACATGTTTAGAGTAATTACATCACCAGATTCACAAGTCCCGATGCCCAAAACCCTAGTCCCTATATGAACAATGGTAACATGTGTACAATATTTACAGTAACCACCTAAACAAACGAGTTACAATATCCTTGTTCTTTAGTGGCGAGTAGATGCAGAGCTATCTCCTGGGATTTGACCGCTACCTTGAGGAAAGGAAAATATTTGAAAACGGGGTGAGCTTGCTAGCCCAGTGAGTGACTTAAGAAAGATAACTGATTCTCATGCAAAAGTCTCAATAAAGAGATTAAACTGAAATATAAACTTTTACAGTAACCTTGTACTGTAGTATAAACATTTTCCAAGCATAAAACATATAAAGCTGTTTTTATCAGAAAACATTAAAACTGGATTTTAGTTGAGAATAACTCTGCTGCAGTTAAACCCCAACACCAACTGATAGCCAAGAGAGAACCCTTTTGCTCAATCTCTAACTTCAACTACCTACGTGCACGTGGCCATACTAAGTATCATCATACCTTAGGTACTTCTGCTTAGATACCTTCTCTATACTTGTCCTTCAATATCGAGCTGCTCAAATACCTTCTCAAATGTCCTTCGGTATCAAGTTGGTCGGATACCTTCTCAAATGTCCTTCGGTATCGCGTTTCAAGTAAAACTAGTCATAAATGACTTTCTCTTTAAAGCATGTAAAGTATAACACATATAAAACATGTCTTTAAAGATACTAACGCATGCTAGGTGTATTTAACACACATAAATAGCTTTTCAATAAACTTTCCATACATGCATGCGTTTAAAACATAACCCATGGTTTGCTTGGAAATCACTTAGTAAAACTAGCTGGCATGAGAATAATCTTCTTTAAAACATTGTAAATATTTTAGTCACTCATCTTGTTGTCTAGGAACTTTTCACTCTAGAAGTTCTTTGTCTACCTCGGGCTCCCTTTTGAACCCCTAAAATCCATATTCAATTTAAAACTCAGATTACTCATAGTTTTAAGCCTTATTTTGAGATACTTTCTTCTACAAACATGTTCTAAAATATCTCAGGAAGCATACCCTAAAATCTGAGCTCAGAAATTCTCGTGGTTTGGCCGGAATCTCAAAATCTTCAAGATTGACCTAAGCTTACCCAACAGCCTGACCCTTCTAACTTTTCCTCAGTTCCAGCCCGATCCCTTAAAGCTTCTTCTCCGGCAGCCCTACCCTGAAAACTAGACTTGTAGAGCTTTCAGGTGGCTTTGGAATCACTCCAAACGCACGAGTATACTGGGAGAACTTCTCGTCCCAATTTCATGTTGTTTTCAGACTTCACTGTCTACTGCGTCCCCCTTGAAGCTTTATGATCAATGCATGGATTTGCTATCAACGCAATGTTTACTCAGATTTCCCACTCTTCTTAATGTCTTTTGAATTTTGATCTAAAAAGAAGTCCTTGGCCCTATTTATAGGCATCCAAAAACTCTCCAAGGTCGACACCTCCTACTTGGCCGCATGTCCAAGTGTTTCTTCCTCACACTATCAATGCAATGTTTAATCAACGCAATCTAAGGTGTCTTCTTCATCCTTAGCCAACAAAAATGTTTAATCAACACACACTATCAACACAATGTTTAATCAACATCTCTTACCCTCGCATCACCGCAAACTACCAATGCATTTCCTTTGGCCGCATGCCTTTGGCTGCATACCATCGCATCCATCGTGTCCAATGCATCCATCGCGCCTACCTCCATCGTCGCATGCCTCTATCCATTGCATCCAACGCATCCAACGTTCAACGCCCTTGGATGTGCAACTTGAGACTGCCGTATGCGTTGTTCTAACCTCTCAATACATTTGGCTGTTGCATGCATTTCTCTTGGCCACACTTTGGCTTCCCTTAACGCATCAAATAACCTCTAAATGATCAAGGCCAACGCATTGACAACACTTAGTCAATTTTCTTGCTTCCAACGCATGGGTTATACTTAGCCAATTTTTCCAAGCTTTTCCCAAAGAGTCAAGTTTTCAAATTCACCCTTTCCTTCTAATTTCCCACTCTTTTCTCTACCATTACACATTAGTTTCCACATCAAATTACTTACCACCCTAGTCTCAGTAGGAAACATACTCAAGTAGAGAAATTAAGGTTCAGGTTTCACAGGAAATAAACAGATTTGCTTTGCAAAATTAGAAAATAACTTGTACATGTTCAAACCAACTGAGGTTAAAGCTTTGTTGAACATAGAGATGTTTAAAACTGATTGGACTCATAAGAAGAGGAAGATTTCTCCAAATGCCTATCTTTGGCACTTGAGACTGGGTCACATAAATCTCAGTAGGATTGAGAGATTGGTTAAGAACGATCTTGTAAACAAGTTGGAAAACTGTTCATTACCACTATTTGAGTCCTATCTCAAGGGTAAAATGACAAAAAGATCTTTTTCTGAAAAATGTCTTAAAGCCAAATAAACCCCTAGAGCTGATTCACTCAGATCTTTGTGGGCCTCTAAATGTTAAAGCAAGAGGAGGGTATGAATATTTCATCAGTTTTATAGATGGTCATTCTAGGTATGGGCATATTTACCTAATGCACCAAAAGTCTGAAACTTTTGAAAAGTTCAAAGAGTATAAGGCTGAGGTTCATAACTAATTAGGTAAAAAGATTAAAATACTTCGATTGGATCGAGGTGGTGAGTATATGGACACAGAATTCCGTAACTATTTGATAGAACATGGAATTCAATCTCAACTCACAGCTCCTGGGACACTCTAGTAGAACGGTGTGGCAGAGAGGAGAAACAGAACCTTGTTGGACATAGTTCATTCCATGATGAGTTACGCTCAGTTACCAAATTCTTTTTGGGGACACACACTTGAGACTGTGGTGTATATTTTGAACATAGTTTCCTCGAAAAGCATTTTTGAAACACCTTACGAGCTCTGGATGGGACATAAAGGAAACTTACGTCACTTTAAGATTTCGGGTTGTCCAGCACATGTGTTGGTGCAAAATCCCAAAAAGTTAGAACACCGTTCAAAAGTATGCTATTTGTAGGCTACCCAAAAGAAACTAAAGGTGGTCTCTTTTATGATCCTTAAGAAGATAAAGTGTTTGTATCGACAAATGCAACCTTCTTGGAGGAAGATTATATAAAGAACCATCAACCTCGCAGTAAGCTAGTAATAGAAGAAATGTTCAGAGAAACGACGAATGTATCAACAAGAGTTGTTGATCGAGCAGGTTCTTCAATAAGAGTTGTTGATAGAGCAGGTCCATCAACAAGAGTTGTTGATGAAACTGATACTTTACATCCTTCTCAAAAGTTGAGAATGCCTCATCGTAGTGGGAGGGTTGTGCAACAGCCTTACTAGTACATGGGTTTAACTGAAAACTCGAGTCATCATACCAGATGATGGTTTAAAGGATCAATTATCTTTTAATCAAGCAATGAATGATGTGGACAAAGACCAATGGCTTAAAGCCATGGACCATGAAATGGAATCTATGTATTTTAATTCTATCTGGGATCTTGTAGATCAACCTGAAGGGGTAAAACCCATCAGTTGTAAATGGATCTACAAGAGAAAACGAGACCAAGCTCGTAAGGTACAAACCTACAAAACTAGACTTGTGGCAAAGGGTTTACCCAAAGAAAGGGGTTAGATTTTGAAGAAACCTTCTGTCTAGTTGCCATGATAAAATCTATTAGAATACTCTTATCCATAGCCACATTTTATGATTATGAAATATGGCAAATGGATGTCAAGACAGCTTTTTTGAATGGCTATCTTGAATAGAGTATCTATATGTCTCAACCAGAAGGGTTTATACGGCAGGGTCAAGAGCAAAAGGTTTGCAAGCTTAATCGATCCATTTATAGATCAAAAAAAGCTTCTAGATCCTGGAATATGAGATTTGACACTGGGATCAAATGTTATGGCTTTGAACAAAATGTTGACGAACCCTGTGTATACAAAAAGATTGTCAACAAAACTGTCACTTTTCTAGTGTTATATGTTGGTGATATTCTACTCATTAGGAATGAGGTAGAATATCTAGCTGACGTTAAGAGATGGTTGGCTTCACAATTCCAAATGAAAGATTTAGGAGAAGCACGGTATGTTCTCGGAATCCAAATAGTTTGGAATCGCAAGAACAGAACATTGGCATTATCTCAAGCATCTTATATAGACAAGATGTTGTTTAGGTATAAAATGCAAAATTTCAAGAAATGATCCTTACCTTTCAGGCATGGAATTCACTTGTCTAAGGAATAGTCCTAAGAAACCTCAAGAGGTTGATGAGATGAATCGAATTCCATACGCATTTGTAGTTAGGAGTTTGATGTATGCAATGTTGTGTACTCGTCCCGATATATGCTATGTCGTAGGAATTGTCAGCAGATTTCAGTCCAATCCTGGTCATGACCATTGGACTGCTGTTAAAAACATTCTCAAGTATCTATAGAGAACGAGAGATTATATGCTTGTGTATGGTCCTAAGGATCTAATCCTTACGGGATACACTAATTTTGAATTTCAAACTGATATTGATTAGAGAAAATCAACTTCGGGGTAAGCATACACTCTGAACGGAGGAACAGTTGTGTAAAGAAGCATCAAGTAGAGTTGTATTGCGGACTCCATAATGAAAGCTGAGTATGTAGCTGCAAGCGAATCAGCAAAAGAAACATAGCTGATCCATTTATGAAGGCCCTCTCAACTAAAGTGTTTGAGGGTCACCTAGTAGGACTAGATTTACGAGTTTTGTATCACTAGGGCAAGTAAGAAAATTGATGGGTATTGTGATGCCCTAGTTTATTGTATTTGTACATTTTATTCTCTCCATATAAATTCAACATTGTATATATTTGTATATATTGATCCACTGAAGTTTTAGTCCAAGTGGGAGTATTGTTGGGTTTTATGTCCTAAAAACTCATAGTTTATAAAATAATAAACATTTTCTGTTATCAATATACTTGTTATTGATCTCAAAATTGTATGAAAGTCTAAATCTAATAAACTAAGACCCATAACTATTTTATGAGTACTTGAACTTTATGTGGACACATAAGAGTGGATCGGGTTCAAGTAAATAGTTAAAATGATCTATGGTACATGAATGAGGTTGGGTACCTTATTCTGGTAACACCATTAGATGCGACCTACTCTGTTACAAAGAGTTGTAAAGTGCTACATACGATGTGATCCTAATTCGTACATGTTATGACATGAGGAGTGTGGGCGTCCTATGCAATGAGTTTGCATAAGATCAGGACCAAGAAATAAGTCACTCTTACTTTATAACGTTGTTTACTGTTTAAGACTGACTATTTCAGCTAGATGACCTAGGTAACTTGATCTTAATCCTGAGCTAACTATGGACTCCTGTTTATTTGGGATTGCCCTTAGATTTGCATAGTTGAGGGTTGGCTCAACAACGTCGGCTCAATAAGACTTCCATTTCAGGGGTAAGATCGAATAGATAGCTAGGGACATAGGGTGCAAGATGGAGTTCACGCCTACTCGATTTAGGGATAAGAGAAAGGTTGTTCTCTCAAGTACTGAATCCAGGTCTTGAACAAGGGGCTCCACCCTCTCACTGGGTTGAGAGAGTTTGGTTTAGTGATTATGGTTAAATCATGTGGACATAATATATCTACAGTGAGGGGAATGCAACTATAGGCTTTAGTGGAATGACCCATTAGTTAATGAATGGGGATTAATTTGGTCTAATGAGTTTAGCCAATTAATCTCGGATCGTTGGAGCCCATGATCTATAGGTCCGCGAGGTCCCCCTACTAGCTCATAAGGGACTAGCTCTAGAATAATATGATAAGTTAATTTGAAACGTTCAAATTAGAATTAAGGGAATTAGTAATTATATGAGATATAATTATATGTTTAATTTTATAATTAAACGAAATAGGAGAATTTATATATTTAAATATGATTAAAATATATAAAGATGGATATGATATTAAAGTAATTAAGTTTTATTTTATAATTAATTTATGAAATTAAATAATTTTTTATTTTTTAAAAATAAAATTTTTATTTTAGATAAAATTGAAAAAGTAAAAACCAAAAACACACAAAATAGAAAAAAGGGTTTTTTCCATTATCCATCACCTAAGTAGCTCACACATGAAGAAATATCTTGGCCTTGTCTTCTCCAAGCATGAGCTGCAACTCATGCAACTCTTCTTTTTGCATGTTGATCTGCAATATAATGAAGAGATTGGAGTGAAAATCGGCATGCAATCTATAGAGAATTTTAGAGAAAATTCGAGTTGAAGAAAGGGTTCTTCAACAAGGTTGTTGTAGTGAGCTTTTCTCCTTCTATCCTTAATTCAAGCTTGTTTTGAGTCCCACAACTCAATCTAGAGCACCAAGAGAATAGTGAGGAAGATCTTGAGGTGGTCTACAACAAGATTTGGAGAAGATTGCAACTGATGAATGAGCTTTGAAGAAGTTCTACAAGAGGTATGTATTGAAACTCATTTTTTCTACAAAAGCATGCTTTATATTTTGCCAAAATTAGTGAATTTGAGTGCTTAGATGATCCTTGTGCTTCCGCTGTTGTTGATACAATCTTACAGAAACCCATTAAACTCTGTTTTAGCATGTTTTCTTTTCCGCCAAAATTAATGAATTAAAGTGCTTATGGATCCTGATGTCTTCCGCTGCGTACTGCTACCGATCCAATAGTGTGGAGTTTGATTATACTCGTTTTGCTCGTTTTATTGTTGAACTTGCAGCTTTTGTGTGTTTATGAATGTTTATGAAGTTCGAATGTGTTATTGGGGGGGGGGGGGGACGGGGTTGAGATTGGTTTAGATTGTTTTGGGGAGAAGTTTGAGTTTTATGTGTGTTTGTTCTTGATAATGAGTTTAAATATGTTGTGTGGGTGCGTAGAGTTCGATTGTTATCATTTTGGAGTTGAATTTTTAGGTTTTTTTGTGTTTTTTGTTGTTTGAGAGGTTTCATGTTTGTCGTGGGGGGTAGGTAGAATTTGATTATACTCGTTTTGCTTGTTTTGTCGTTGAAGTTAGAGTTTTTGTGTGTTTATGAATGTTTATGAAATTCGAATGTGTTGTGGGGGTGGGTCGAGATTGGTTTAGATTGTTTTGGGGAGAAAGTTTGAGTTTTATATTCTTGTTTATAAGTTTGATTTAGATTATTTATTTATGAAATTTGGTTGGATGATTATGACATTTGTGAATGTTTTTGTTTATGAAGTTTGAACGTGTTGTGGATATTTAAAGATTATGACATTTGAATGTTTTTGTTTTATTGTAGAATGTTGTTCGGAGATGAGGTTTAAGATGCTGTGTTACAGACATTGTTTTCTTTTCTGTATTTATTGACGTTGTTTTCATTTTATTTCTTCCATGTATTTCTGAAAATAAATTTCCTTTATTTAGTATCGACTTTGTTTTATTGTGAGATATTGTAACTTTTCATTAATTTGTTATAGTATAGACTTCATTTTCTTTGTTTTATTTATTATGTGAATTTTTTTGAGTTGGTTAATGATGTTTTACAGATTATTCAGATCAAATTTTTAAAAAAATTACAAATTATCAATTAAAAAAATTTAAAGGCCAATATTCAACTAATGAAGGAACTCCCCACGCATATTTTGGCACATCGGGAGTTCCCACAACTTCCAATGCATGCATAAGGCGTTGGGAGTTAAGGGAACTGTCGACGTCGTATATGATGCGTCGGCAGTTCCAAGAACTATCGATGCCCATCGGGAGTTCTCGAACAACTCCCGATGCCGTGTTTTATGCGTCAGGAGTTCTTCTCCCGATGGATCTTTCCCGACCAAATTTTCGACGATCCACATTTCGTCAGGAGAGGATCTCTTGATGTATTTTCCATCATTTCCTGGCGATTTGTGGTGTCGGGAGAAGTGTGATTTCTTGTAGTGAGTGGAGATTACCCAGAATACCTCAGAGCAGGCAGAAGCTAGTAACAAGCAACCTTTTTAACCTTTTTATATTAGTCATCTTCAAGTTTGATGGAATAATATACAGAAAATGTCTCCTCAAATCTTTCCATCTTTTTAATCTTTTTTTTACTTAACATCCTCTATTCTCGTTCTTAGGGGGAAAAAAGAGTTTAGAGAGAATTGATTCACCAGTTTGCATTATGAATGGAAGGTCCCTAGAGAATTTTTGTAGAAACTTTACTATCTAGTTAGAGCCTTGGATGGTGATGGCAACAAAAAATTACTAGAAAAAAAAAACAATAAAACAAAGATATGGAGGAGGATCGCGACCATATTGAAATGGAAAATGAAAAGCTCAACACTATTATTCTAAAATTCTTTCTATCATTAGACATTTTGAAAATGGAAATAGGACCAAGGAGGTAGATAGATGGGGTGATTCATGATCTAACTTTCTATTCACTCATGAGATCGGGCGGTTCGGGGGACAAATAACAAAAAAAATTTGTATTTATACTATAAAAATTTATTACAAACATTATGAAGGGTTATGAAACCAAAATAGGAATTCTCAAAAGCTTCAAGGGGAAAAAGGAAAAGAAAGATTATCCCCTTATTGTCCCATTTAATATAGCATAGATATATTAAAAAAAATACTATAAAAAATAAAGAGTTTGCATTTTTAAGCATAAATGTGAATATGAGAGTAAAAATCACGCGGAACAAGTTTGAATCTTCTATCTCTATATTTTATGGTGTGATTTCAAAATGACTACACAATGTACCAAACTAATTAAAAGTGAAAAGCATTACACTTCTCAAAATAACCAAGTAAAAATAAGATGAAAACCTCTTCAAGTTATATTAAATTTAATTCATTTATTAGCTTCAACTTTTTGATTAATGACTTATAAATATATTGTCGTGAATGTTAATATTTCATTGTGCTGCGAATTTAATTAAATTCATGCACTACACACCAAATATATACAATTAAGTAAATAAATCAACAACAAACTTTAATTACTTAATTAAATTATTTTCTTATAAATTTTTATCAAAAGCAAAATAAATACTAGAAACTTGAAGAACAGTGGAAAAGACATAACATCATTTACCACTCAATCTCAATTATATAATACAGAGGAGTAAAAGCGTGCCATTAATTTAAAAGATATGTTAAAATCATTTACAGCATCATTTATGAGATAAAGTTTACACATAAATTATCATGTAGATTTACATGAACAAATTGATAAATGATGTCATATAAATATTTCAATGAATCCAATTCTATTTTTTTAGAACAATTTCAAAGTTTGAATGCTACATTATAACTTTTTTAAATATTGGAATATAATAGAAACATACTCTAAAATTCAGATTTTGTGTGATTTAACCCACACATATGTGCACACAAGTATTGAAACTAAAAAAACAAAAGCAAATATCGGAATTACTTGGTGAATTAAAGTGAAATTTATAGATTAAGGTAACATAAATTTGCTATTATTTTTTTTATTCAAATTAAATGTTTTTTAACCATAAATCTAGTTGATATACTTTTGTATAACATCGTGAAAATACCCCTAAAATCAATTTCATTTTCCATTTTTTTTTATAAAAAAAAAATCAATTTAGTAACCGTCTCATCTTCTTTATAGGTTTAAAGATCGAGTTTATATGATACCAATTTCTTACACATTATTCTTTTATTATTTAAAATTTAAAAAAACAAAGAAAAACATTTCACTCTTTTAATTTTTAGAAATTGAATTCTTTATCTATATTTTCTTCTGATTTAAAGCAGAGCTAAAATTAAATTTTAAAAGTCAGACAAAACAAATAAATGTAGATGTATAGACAATCATCCTATATACAACTATCCAAAACAAGATGAAGGCATACGACTATTATATAGCTAGTTCGAAACATGGCCATATTAACATATTTACAAGCCTTATAAATAAATTTGTTTGCATGAATCCCTAACTTGATGTAACCTAATCAATATTGTATTCTACGCATCGACGCATCGACGCATTTAGTATAGGTTTAGGAGAGCTCAAACCCCCCTCAATTTTATGCTCTTTATATAATATCTATGCTAATAGTTAGTCCTATGGGACGAGAATGGAGAATGTATTCTTTTCCTGATTAGATTTATATATATATATATTAGTTTTTTACATTTAGCCTAGTTTTTAATTTAGCTCAATCTAAGCTAACTAAAGTATTCAAGTCCAAACTAAAGAAAAATTTTGAATTTTTTTTTTTAAAAAAAAAGGTCCCCAACAAAGAGGAAACGGGGAATCCTTGCCCTCGTCCCCACCATTTGAGGGTGGGGACGGAGCGGGGATGGGGGTAAATTCCTTCATCCCTCCCCGCCCTGACCCTGTTGCCAACTCTACTTTCAGTCCACTCTAGATCTAGGTTTAAGTCCACTCCTTAATTTTTTTTTATTTTTTTTATTTTTTTTATTTTTTGCAGATTTTTCTTTCTTAATAGTCCTTTGATTATAAAGTCTCCCGTCAACCAAATTTTTGGACCTGACACCTGCCACTGATTCTACATTTTTTGAATAAATACTTAGATTGCTGTTACTCACGACAAATTTCCTCTGGCACTCAAAGAACAAAATGAATAGTAGTCCAAACAAATTACTTTGCAAAACTAAATATAAAACACTAATTTTGATTGATGAAAGTTTTTAAGCTAACTCATGTTTATAACTCTAATGTCACTACTTTCTTTTCTTTTCCTTATTATTATTTTTTTATATAGAATGTAATAGTTGGTAATAAAAAATGACAATGGAAACTAAAAAGGAAATGAAGGGACATGAGTTTGGAAACCATAGACATGATGATGAAATAGCATAAGAATAAGGAAGATCTTAAGAACCCATTTGAATTAGCAGCTGAAATTAGTGAGGAAGTCTCGGAAACCGCGTGATTGTCGATTAAATTTAATTAAAAATGGGGAAAAAAAAAAGAAAAAAGAAAAAAGAAAAAAGAAAAAGGGCGAAAAAAAGAAAAAACCAATCAAGTGGGAGGGGTGTGCAAGTGTTGGGGAAATGCTTACTACTAATTCAACAGTTTGGTACAATTCATTAATCCACAGTGGACCGTCTCATTCCCAATCCTTCTGTTTGGAAACACCTATTACCCTTACCCCTAAACCCGGATAAGATTAATATTAACCCACCTCCATGACTCCGTCTACTAAACCCCCCCTAACATTACGCACATTTACTCCCTTCCCCACCACATATCCCTTTTTCATCTCTTTTCTACATTCAATTTCCAACCCAAAGATCCATTTTTAAAGGCCTTTTAATTTCCTAAACTTACCCCTCACTTAAGTCACCTTCTTACACGTGGACTCACCATCTTTCTCCCCTTGTTTTTTCACTGTCACCGCCGTGTGACTTTATCATCCGAATAAAAAGAAACACTTTTTTTTCCTTTTTCTTTTTCTGATTTAATTTTTTAAAAAATCAAATTAAATTGGGACTGCGAATTTTAGATGAGAAGAGCTGAGGCCTTTCCGATTCGGCCTGTCGTTACAACAAACAGGCAGTTTCCTTGACCTGTACAAGTATGGCATCGGTTTATTTTGGTAATTATTCGTTTAATTCCCATAGTGTTTTTTTAATTAATGACCGCTAAATTCAACTTAATCACACTCTTTTTTTTTTTTTTTTTTGTGTGTGTGTGTGCTGAGCTCATCAAAATATCCAACGACTCTTCATTTTTCCATAACATATGCATATATTCTTAAAAAAATAAAAAAAAATAAAAAAAATTGAGAAGGGTAGTTTGGGAATTATAGGATCTGAAAGTGGGAAAGGATGGGAATAAATGGTGGAAACGGGCAACGCTTACATAGTTGCCTACTTGCTTTGCATGTTACTCTTACATGTTGCTCTTTTAATTCATTGTTTTTCCTATTTATTGTGCTCTTGCCGTTTTAATCCTCAATAAGACCACTCAAATGTACCAATATACCCTTACCAATCGCAAATTTACTCCTCGTTCATCCATTCTCCTCCCAAACAAAACTGATTTCTTTTTTAATTTTAAGAAAAAAGAAAATTTTAATATGCTTTGTTTTGTAGCTTTGTATATATCTATTGGTTGAGGATTGCTTGTCACCTACTCTTCAGTTTACACACTCTCTCTCTCACGTAGAAAGGAAGGAAGGAAGGAAGGAAGGAAGAGAAGATTCATACTCTGTTTTCATTTTTCGGGTTTCCCTTCTCCCACCCCACCTCTGTTTTCTCAACGAAAATTTCTTATTTTTCTTGGTTTCAGCAATGGACAGGCACAAGTGTAAGCTCTGCTTCAGAAGCTTCTCCAATGGCAGAGCTTTGGGAGGTCATATGAGGTCCCATATGATGAACCTTCCAGTCCCACCCAAAGGAGAAGATGCAGCAGCGGCGGCGGCGGCGCATGGGCAGCTCAGTGAAGACGGCGACTCTGCTTCTTTCCTGTCCTCCCCCTCATCCTCGGAAGGCGATGCAGAGGAAAAGGGTGCGTCTTATGGGCTAAGGGAGAACCCAAAACGAAGCATTCGCGTGGTAGATCCTGAATTCTCATTCGCCGTCGACGCAGGTTCGGTGGTTCTGCAGGACCGGGAAAGCGAAACAGAGTCGTCAAAGAACCCAAATCGGAGAAGATCGAAGAGGACTCGGAAACCCGATCGCCGCCACCACCACCACCACCAGCAGCTCCATAATCATTACAATGTTTTTAAACGCCTGGAGGAGAAGAAGGTGAGGCAGCCGGAATCGTGGACGGAGGTGGAACCAGTGAGTTCGATCTCGGGTAGCACAACGGAAGAAGATGTTGCGTTTTGGCTGATGATGCTTTCTCGGGATAAATGGACGAAGCAGCAAGGTAGGTATGAGGAGGAAGAAGATGATGAGGAAGACGAAGACGAAGACGAAGACGACGACGAAGAAGAAGAAGAAGAAGAGGAATTAGAAGAGTCGATGGAAGAGACGGATGATTCGGAGGCGATGAAATTCGCAAAGAATAATCGAAACAGAGGGAATTACAAATGCGAAACATGCAACAAAGTGTTTCGATCGTATCAAGCACTTGGTGGGCATAGAGCTAGCCATAAGAAAATTAAAGTATCCGTAAGTTACAACAATCCCCAATTGGGAAGGGAGCATGAAAATGCAGGTACAACCAAAATTCACGAGTGTCCTGTTTGTTTAAGAGTTTTTTCTTCGGGGCAAGCCCTGGGGGGGCATAAGAGATCTCATGTCACCGCTTACTCAATTCCCCCAAAGACCACTCTACAGAAAAAGTTTCCCGACAGTTTGATAGATCTTAACCTCCCTGCTCCTTTCGAGGAAGACGATGTTAGCCAAATCGAACTCTCCGCAGTTTCTGATGCGGATTTCGTCAACGCCATTAGGCAATAAACACATACGTACCCTTCTCCTCCTACATATATATTACTATCGATCAAATTCTCTCCACATCAGAGGTAACGAGAAAAAGAAATTTTTGACCTTTTATTCAGTTCTCATATTCATATTCATATTCATATTCATTGACACATCAATTCTCACTCCAAACTTTGTTGGTTTTGACTATTCATATGGTTGAAAGTTTCATTACATACACTTGGGAATTCTCATCTCACTCCTATTCCTTCCCTGAATTTCATGCTCTAATTATTGTTACTCTCAGCCTTCATCGATTGCCGGAAAACCCTCTTTTTCTTCATTTTTCTGCTCATAATTTCTGGGTTTTTCACTTCGTGCTTAGCGTAGTTGATGAAATGAGCTGACATTCCTTCCATGGAGTTGTTGCAAACTGTTCAGAGAAAAACCCCATTCATTTTTTATAATTATAATATATATAATATACACAAACAAGTCATTTTCAGATGAAATTGATCGGTCTAGTCTATATTATTATTATTTTTTTAAAAAAATCCGAATAATGGAAGGTAAGGTAACTTCCATCTCTTTCCACTTGCACTTCGCATAGACAGTTCAGGAAGCAGCAGCAACAGCAGCAAAGTCTCTTATTCTGTGTCAATTCCATTTTATTTATTCATTTTTTCCCTTTTGCCTTTTCGTGTTTAATTCCCTTTATTTATTTTCTTTTTTAGACTTCAAAAGCTTCCATCATGTTCGTGAAAAAAAAAAATTTAACTCATTTTTCCATAAAATGAATTGGATTTGAACTTTGACCTATAAGTTATTTATTTATTTTAAATGAAATTTGACCTATGATTTGTATATTCAAGATTGCAGTTGTCACTTAAAACTTACATTATTTCATATAATATACTATTTTAAATGAATTTTAGACTTACACACCAAGTGCATTCTGAGTTTAATATCTTGATCCAAACCCTCCTATATCCTACATTCTCATATGTTTAGCATTAGTATATTTAAAGGGGGAAAAATGCAATTGACAGCAATATCTTGAAAGGTCATTTGATATTTATTGGATTTTTTTTTTTTTTTTTTTAATGAGGGGATTTTGAAAAAATTGATTGGATGGCAAAGCACAATCCCTAGTTTTACTGAGAGAATAAAATTGTTTTGATTTGGGAATGTGCCAAAGTATCTGCATCAGTGTGGCGTATTATTATCATAAATGGAAATATGAATTCATATTTAATTAGTTTACATTAGTGGCATGATTGATTCCTTAGGAGTTATTGTCTTTTTTCTTGGAAATAAGTCTTCTATAATTTTTCAATATTCCAAAGTAATAAAAATTTTCCCAAATGCATTTATGTGAAAATCCATTGGCACACCTATTATTAAAATTTAAAGTATATATGTTTTTCCCTTTGTAATTTTTTGTTAACTTTTTTCCTTTGTAATTAACATGTTTCTACTTTTTCTCATCTCTTTTTTCCATTACTTCCACAAAAAAGTTAATAAAATCTCCTTCCAAAAAGCCTTGGCAAAATAAAGAAATCCTATCCACCTGGTCAGAGTTTGACATTAGGTCCCTTTTGGTTTCAAATTATTTTAAACTTCTTTAATTTATGTTACTATAATTATATAATAACATTATATTTTAAAGAGAGTAATATTATTATATCAAAATTCTTTAATTTATAATATAATTATATTCCAAAGAAAATAGTTACTACATGTCTCAAGATTTAGGGCTTATTATTTGGTTTCCTAGAAAAAAAATGAATTCAACGAGTCATTTTTATTTAATCTCCATTGATAAAAATTATTTAAAATACACTTTTAAAGTATTTCAAAATCTATTTAGAATGGTTGTCGAACAGTTTAACTTTTTTTTTCCAAAATGACTTGTTTTCAAAATTAAACACATTGAAATTATATGTATAGTGAGTCTTACAAAACAAAAACTTTCTTGTTGATTAATTAATAGCCTTTTTAAGTGAGTATTTAAACTTTCGATCTTTTGATTGAGAATGTAATAGACTTAACTCATTAAATTTTGACAATTAGTCAAGTAATTTGATTAAGCCAACTTCTCGTACAATTATGTGTATATTATTTTGGACCCAACTCTAATCTCATCAGATAAAAGATTAGGTAAATAGCATGGTGGACAACTGAGTTTTATAAGTCTATTATAATAATACAAATATGTTGTGATTGTGATGTGATAATTGTATTCAAGTCTCTACTTTTAAAGAATGAAGTAGTTTTATAACTTATAGGAGTATAGTTGAGTGGTAATAAACATACATTTCTTTTCTTAAAGTTGATAGTCAGAATTGACCTACCTCATATTTATTTTTTATGAAATAAAGATAAAATTACTATTCTTACCTTTGAAATGTTGTGTATTATTACCCTAAAATTACTGAAAGAGCATGAAGGCATTAGAGGATGAAAAGAAATGATGTCGCGGGTCAAGGTATTGACCCAAATATTTGATGTAGTGGATTAAGGTATTAGGTCAAATTCAAGATTAAAGAAGATGAGTTCATTTCTAAGGTTGAGAAGAATTCTGTCTAAAAACAATGTTCTATATTAAAACAATATTAGAAGCTTCAAATTACAACATGTGGCTGAGTTTTACAAGAAAATGAGATAATTAGCTCATTAATTTTAAAATACTAATTAAACTAAATATTAACTAAAATATACTAATTAAATACTTAATATTCTCATTTATTATGTAGCTTTTTTAGTGCAAATGATAGCTTCAAAAGCTAAAACTTCCTTGTAATTAGAGATGCCCAATTTTTTCGTGGGGATAGGGCAAGGATTTCCCTATTAGACGGGGAGGGAGTGGGAAAAAATTCTCTGTGAGCTAAACGGGAACAAGGATGGGATGAAATAGTTATACTAAATAAATAAATAGAGGCTAACCAAGTGGGAGATGGAAATGGACGGGAGCAGGGTAGAGAATCTATTCATTTATTTAGTACAATTATTTAATGTTATGTTGTTGTTGTTATTATTATTATTATATAAACATTACGTTTAAATTTCAAGTTTGATTGTTTATTGGTCAAGATAATAAATATGTTTATATTGAATATTTACATTTAGATTATATCTGTAAATAATTTGATTTATATTTATTTTTTTTATTTTAAAAAAAGTTGATTAGTTTTTTGGGCCAAAATTTGAGTCTTTAAATTAAAATTGTGATGTAAAATTAATATAATAAACAATTAATTTAAATTTATCCATATTAGTGATTTAAATTAATTATTTTAAAAAAAAAAAAAACTAACAAGAAAAACTCTCCGAGGGAATTCTCACCCCAATCCCGAAATTTCAAAATGAAATGAAAAGTAAGGATAGAGACGGAAAATAAAATCTGGACATCTCTATTTGTAATCATAATTTTGCTAATTGTATACATATGTGATGTTGTTGCTGTCATTCAGGCAAATCCTATTGTAAGTGTAACAGTTACAGCCACTTTAATCTTCCGCCAACCCGTCGTCTATCGATCACTGAATCGCTGCCACCTAATCTCTTTTGTGGTTTGTCATTTCCCACAACTCACAACAATGGTCAACATAGCATTGCCAAAGTTTTTAATGATATATTTCTTTTCTTTTCTTTTCTTTTTTATCATAAAATCATAAATAGTAAACTCATGTGTATATTTTTAATCACATTAATCGCACTGTTTCAAATAAAGAAAAAGGAAAAGGAAAAAAAAGATGTTGACCGTAATATATATTCCCTCGACCTTTTTCTCTGTCTAATATTAGGATTTTACAACACTCGGATTGACCCTCCTCCGGCTGGGGCCTCCCTTTACCCATACTACTTTTCGACGTGCGTCTCATTTCACCATTCACATTTAAAAAATATTAAAAAAAAATTTTTAAAAAAAGACAAAATTTATCACATGACAAGTTATGATCGGATAATTTGATGGGATGCACAAAGATAGGTGATGTCTAAGATACACCTAAGTATTTTTCTTCAAAATATACTCTTTATTTTTAAAGTGGTTTAGCTTTTATATCCTGTTTATTATTATTGTTATTTTCTTTTAATAGAATTGTTGAATGTTCAACTTTTACTAATTTGATGTTTACTAGGACGATTCTTACGAGTCAAGTTGATAGATTTTCATAGCAAGGATCAATTTAATTAATGCATACAAAAAGTGTGTGTTCACATGTGTGCGCACGCGCATGCATATACATATATAATTATCATAATCTCAATTTAATATAATTTAGAGGATAAAATATCAATTATTATCTTAAAAGTTGATAGTTTGATCTCTCACTCTACAATTGTTGTGCTAAAAAAAAATTGTGAGAACAAAATTATTATATATATATAAAGTTTAACAAATTGAGAGTGAAAATTCAAATCTAATGTTTTGATCGAGAGTATAATGTTTTGAAAAAAATCATATTTATAAGAATACAAGTGAATATGTAATATATCGATATATGTGCAGGATTGAGGAGGACTCTAAATTTTCATGAAAAAATAATTGAATGTGATTGTCACAATGTGGCTCTTCATGATCCATGGATGTAAGTACGAAATTTCTTGTTTTAAAATACATTTTTTGCCTTGTTTTTCGCTGTTTATCTCTTCGCAATTTAGTATGAATTTTTTCATTCAAGGGAAAAAGGAAAAATAACAGATATATTTGGCATCGAGCCCTTAATAACGTTGGAAATACAATATCTATTATTTTCTACTCTCATACATCATATACAATATAAAATTATGCTCAATTACATTGTTCTAGCCTTCAAAAATAGTTTCTCCTCGTCTTGGATCATATATGAAGATGTTATATTTGCAAATGATCATGTCAACCCACTATACTCTTTAATAGCCACATATTGAACATGAATATAACTAAACATTTACGCTACATCTGAACTATCTTATTTAGGGAATGTAGCTAGGTTCAAATCTTTATCTTACATTTGTGATATAATATTCCAAATAATAATAATAATAATAATAATAATAATAATAATAATAATAAACTAACTACGTAATACGAGGGTAATGTCTCTTTTAGGATTAGACACATAAAGTAAGATAGATTGCATGTGATATTTACTTGAGCGAATTTCGGGCATATATTGCTTTTACGGAATAAAATTAATGAAATTTCTAAAATGAACCTTTGTAGCTAGTTGAAAATATGAAAACTAAATCACAAGTCTGCACCAAATAAATACATCTTCTCAAGATAACATAACAAATAAAAGTAGAGCGTCAAAATATTAAATAAATTGTTTAAATAAAAAGTATTAATATCGAATAAAGTTGTCATAAAATAAATTTAAACTTGTAGGAGCGAATTAAAAATTATAATATATTTAATTTCTTTTCTGATTTTAGATAATATCTAATAAAAAAC
>NW_028326253.1:0-35147 GCF_027475165.1 Benincasa hispida
TTCACAAATAAAGAAGACCAAATGAATCCAACGTGAGCCATGCGTATGCAATTCAACTATGAATTGTTATTTTGGACTCCATACAAATCTAACAATCTCCCACTTAGAGATAAAATAACAATCTTACCTCCCACTGCAACGAAAAATATGATCTTGGCAAATTCCAAAGACTTTACTCGTACTATAATTGTTATCTCTAATCTTCTTGGCGAACTCCAAAGATTAACCTAAAGTAATAAAATAGGAAATCATCAGAAAATAGTTGTAGCTCATTTGTGCTTGTCCTGAGGTATGAACAAACTACGTGGAACTGTCCCCCAAACATAAAGAACAGTCACATACTCTCAGTTCAGTTAAGTGGTACCAATTGACATCCTCTTCAATTCTGAACACCTATTCTTGAAGAAGATATTTTCACCAAGTGGCTTGACTCATTCTTTCAAGCTTGTTACCAAGTTAGAGACTCTGTCTTTTATCCTAGCAACTGTTTTGGTCTTCCAATTGGATGTCCTTATTCGCCTCGGCGACTTCATCAATCCATTAGACTATCTAACACTTGGAGGTTCGTGATAGACATCAATTTCCTCTCTCGAACTTACCAATTATTTTTGAATTGATGGATCTTGATCTGACTGATCTAAATTGACTATATTTGCTGTTGGCTGAACTACACTTCTATATCTGTCATCTATAGCTTTAACCGGTATCTAATGTCTCGTTGATTTTTTGGCAACATCAAACTGACATCTATACAATGTAGAGTATTTGTGGCTAATTGCCACTACCTGGGCTCCAAACATGAGTTTACACTGGCAACTGCCAAACTCACACCTATAACTCTCATCATCCAACTTGCCAATAGAAATGAGATTTATATTCATCCTAGGCACAAACCTAACATCTCGCAATACTAACTTTTTTCTGCACCCCATCTTCAGATTAATGTCTCCAATTCCAACTATCTTGGAAACCCTACCATTTCTCATCCTCACTAGACCATGGTGTCCGAATGTGAAAGATGTGAATAGACTCATATCTAAAGCTATGTGTATGAAAGCTCCACTATCGATTGTCCATTCAGATGAGTGGTTACTACTTTTTGTCTTACTCTTAATACAGACACACGCATCATCTATTTCTTCATCAATTTCAACTATATTCACTTGTTGCTTTCTTTTTAGACCCTCTTCTAATTTCTTACACTAACTTTTGAAGTGACCCTTTTGTGTGACAATAAAAGCTCTATCTCTTTATTCCTATTTCTCCACTTTTTCTCAGTTTTACTCAACTAATCATTTTCACAATTTATCTTGTCTCTACCCCTATTTACAACTAAAGCCGAATCTACAGTAGATTCTTTACTACTGTCCTTCCTATGAATTTCTTCAGCTTTAACTAAATTACAAACTGCTAAAAACTTCAATGTGTTTTCCTCAATACAATTAGACAATGTTGTTTTCATAGTTTCCCAACTATTCGGTAAAGACATTAATAACTGAATATTATACACTTCATCAGTAAATTAAATCTTGACAGATTTTAACTAATTAATTGAAGTGGTAACCTTATTGATATAGGAATTAACATAAACATCCTCAGCTATTTGCATGTTGAAATATTTCTCAAGGAGATAAGTCTTACTATTAGCAAATGGTTTCTCGTACCTATTTGTAAGTTCTTCCATCAACTTGACTGCACTAGTCTTAGTGGCAACAAGACTGGCCACATTCATCGTCAGATACATTTTGATGACTGCAACTACTTCTTCATTCAAATTCTCCTAATCTTCAACTGATATCCCTCAGGTCTCTCCTTCAATGCTTTATGCATTTTCTTGTAAGTAAAAAATTTTGGGGTTGATGCACTAAATCTCGTGGTCTTGTAGTTTGTAATTGTATTTGTACAAACAATTTATTTATCTAATAAAATAAGATGTATTTTATTCGACATTTAGTTTCATTAACCTATACAAACCAATAAATTAAGATCCAAGGTTATCTTCTGTAACTTAAACATGTATGTGGAGACATATAGGTAGATCATATTTAAGTGATAACCTAAATGGTCTGTAGTAGATGGATAAGGTTGGGTACCTTATCCTGATGACACTACAAGTACGACTCACTTTATAGTTGTTACAATTGTTGTAAAATGCTACAAATGATCTGACCTTTGATAAAGTAAACTAACATGCAACAGAAGAAATCAAAATCAATAAGCACTCTAATTACATTTAATTTGAGTTTTAAAAGCATGCAAAACAGGTTTATGCTAAAGTAGGTTTCAAGAATATAATAACCTTTGATGCTTGCTTCTCTCCGTGAATTTCAACTCCAAAACTTCAGTGGACCACCTCAAAGAGCTTCTCTACTATCCTCTAACTTGGATTTGAGAAGTGGAACTCAAAATTGGAGCCAATTATATGAAGGGTTGGAGAGGGTTTGAGAGATGGAGAGTGGGTTTCAGATTTTCCAGCAACATGAATTAATCAAAGCTGAAATTCAGCTTATTTATCAATTCTTATCATGCAAACACTTAGTTGTTAATTGACACTTCAATTAGCACTAAGCAAGTGGAAAATGTGGCTGATTTGGGTGAAGCCACTCCAAGTGAAGGAAAAACTTAGAAAATTCCAAGTGAAAGTGGAATTTTCATTTTTCCAATTTTAAATTTCCATTTAATTTTCAATAAGATTAAATATATAGATATAGATATAGATATAGATATAGATATAGATAGATAGATAGATGTATGTATGTATATGTATGTATGTATGTATATATATATATATGTATGTATATATATATTGTAAATTAAAATTTGAATTTGAATTTCAATAAATGAAATAATGTTTTATTTATTTAAATAATTAATTAAACTAATTTAATTAATTAATTAATTAATTAATATCAAATATTAAATTAAATAATCATCTAATTAGACATGAATCTTATTCATGTAATTTTATATTTAAGTCAACATTTAAATGTTTTACACTCTCCAATTTTGTTCAATTTTCACAAAATTAAACTTTTTAATTGCATCGAATATAATTAATTAAAACCCTAATTGAATTTGAACACTTCAAATTCAAAACCCTTCGAATTTGAATATCTCAAATCCGCTTAACTCACTAATCCAAGATATAATTTTACGAGTCAGTAAAGAGACCTTATGGACCTATGGTTCATGAGCTCTAACGATTTGAGATTAATTGGCTAAACTTGTTTAGACCAAATCAATCAATATTCGTTAACTATCGAGACACACCATTATACCTCGATAGTTGCACTCTCCTTATTGTAGACATATTTCTATCCATTTTAACCATAATCAGTAAGTCAATCATTCATAGGTTGTTCGTATTTTCAGCTAGGTCAAAATTATCATTTTACCCCTACAAATACATCTTGCTCCTTAAGCTTCCACTAATCTTCTATTGAACTATTTGGTTTATAGTCCAACCTATAAACCATGTCCCTCTGGATCATTAGAGGACAAGGTTCTATTGTTCAATACCAGGAATCAGTGCTTAAGAGAGCAACCTATCTGCTAACCCTAAGTTGGATAGGAGTGAATTCTATCTTATAGAACTATGTCCCCAACTATCTATCCAGTCTTATTCCTAAAATGGGAGGCTTATTGAATGGTGCTGATGGACTATAATCACCTATCTAGATCAAAGAATAGTCCCAAATAGACAGGAGTCCATAGTTAGCTCAGGATTAAGATCGAGTTACCCTAAGTCATTGAATTTGAAATAGTTAGTTTTAACTAAAAATGGCCGTTATAAAGAAAAGTAACTATTTTGAGGTCCGGTCTTATGTAAACTCATTGCATAGTATGTCCTTACACACATATCTCCACATGAATTATTTTGGGATTACATCATTTATATCAATATACAAAATAGGTCGCATCCACTAGTGTCACCAGGATGAGGTACCCAATCTCATCCATATACTTATAGACCTATTTTGGCTATATACTGAAACTTGATACTCTTTTATGTTGCCACATAAAGTTAAAATATTCATATTATAACCATGGATTAATTTATTGGATTTTTATATAGAATGCAATATCAATAACAATTTATTGAAAAAAAATACTCAATAGTACTTTTATTGATAAATAGAATATGTTAACAATATTTACAAACTGCGAGTTTAAGACATTCCCAACAACCTTGATCATTCATGTGGAGACATATAAGTAGGGGTATTCTATACAAAGAGTTAGTATAAGATCAGACCACGAAATGAATAGTCTTTCTATATAACACTGTTGCTAGAAGAGACTTACATTTTACAAGGACGACCATCGGTGACTTGACATGAATCCTGAGTGAGTTGCGAACTCCTACCTATGAAGGCGATCCTTTAATTTTTATGGGTGAGAGTGGTCAGATCTGCCGACTCAATATGCCAACTATTTTAGGGTATCATTTGATTGGGAGCTAGGAACGCAGCTGCACAAGAAGGAATTCATTCATTCCCTTCTGTTAGGGTAAGTAGAGAAATTGTTCCCATAAGGGCTAATTCGGGGGCTTGAACAATGTGGCGTCACACCCTTTCTTTGCCGGAGAGAGGTTCGGTTATAGTTGGACTATGACTAATTGTTCATTAGAGAGATCAGTGGTACTTAAGAAGTTAGATGTAACTATAGGAGCAAAAAGGAAAATTTAGCCCAGTTATAATTATGAGCAATTTGTAAAGGGTCACCGTACAGTTTCTTGGTTATATTCAATGGACACAGAAATATATCTGTAGTGTAAAGACTGCAACTATCGGTCTTTATTGGAGTGACCAGTAGTTAATGAAGGTTTATGAATTTAATTAAATAGTTTAATTAATTATCAAGTATTACTGGAGCTTTAATCTATAGGTCCATAAGGTCCCTTCATTAGCTCAATTGGGATTAATGAGAATGGAATTAATTTGAATAATTCAAATTTATTAAAGGGAATATCAATGTAATTTATGTGATACATTATAATATAAAGTTTTATTTGAGAGAAATAAATATTTAAATATGATTCCAATATTAGTTATGTGAATGTGATTCATATAAAAACTATACGTTAAAATTAATATGAATATGATTGATATTAATACTATAGGATAAATGAGAGATTAATAAACTATAAGTTATATTATATGTGATATAATATAAACTATGGGTTAAGTGTTATATTAGATATAACATATGGTTTGATATTTATATTTATTAAATTAGTTTATATATATATATATATATATATTAATTATTAATTAAAATTCAAAATTTTGATTTTTTTAATTTTTTAAAACTAAATAATTGGGGAGGGAGTTATTGTAACTCCCTCAACCCACTTTATCTAATAACCAACGTGAAATTGGGTTCACATATTGACATAGATTTCTTCTTCTTCTTCTCCCTGCATTCTAGAAGTCTCTTTGTGATTTTTGGCTCTCAAAATAAAAGCTCCCCCTCATAAAAAAAAATTAATCTACTGAAGCCCATGAACTCTCAATGATTCTCTATCTTGAGAATAACGGGAAGAACTCTTGGTGGTGTCCATTTTATTGTTGTCTTTTGGGCGTTCGTGAGACCTGGAGACGAGTTCGAATTGTTCATGCAATACACCGGGAGAGGATTCGTGAAGAACTAGGTCTACAAGGGTAAGTCCTTAATTCCTTCTTCCACTCCAATTGTTGAAAAGCATGCTTAACTAAGACTGTTTAATCCTAGTTTTCGTCCTCTGGGTTATTCATGTTTTGTAAATTTAAAATTGGGGCACGATCCTTCCGCTACGGGTAGTCATCTACTTCTTCAAAGAAATCCTTAACCTGCATCTTCCAATATCCAAAATTTTTCCCATCAAATTTTATGATACCCTCGAAACTGATCCTATAACTTCTGAACCAAAAGCTCTTATGTCACATGTTGGAAATTTATGTGAAATATAAATAAATGTGGAATAAACTAAATTATATCTCAAAATCCCACTTCACATGTTAAAGCCAAATAAGTAATTGATCATAAAAAACAAATAAATAGAATAAGGGAAAAAGAAAACGACACTAAAAAATATACTGATTTGCCTCAAAATTGAGACTACGTCCAGTCTTTTACAATTATAGATTCTACTATGATGGAGATTGTAAAGAACCCTCGAACTAGCTTACAAATCTTACTCAAATAACCCAACACGGACTATTTAAATTTCCAGTACCATAACTTCGTATCTTGGAATAAAATAAGAAGAGAAACCCTCAATCCCAAGAGAAAGTACCCTCTGTATTTTTCTCAATCAATAATCTTCTTACTATCACTCAATGAAAAATTCTAATGATTTCTTAATAAAACTAAGGCTCACTTTGAGGGATTGAATCCCAATGTGGAAGCGTGTTAACACTTTTATCATTGAATTGGGATGGAAAAAAATATATATTTGATTTTACAGTAAAGTAAAGGCTTAGCATTCAATTAAGGAAATTTTAAAAAGTATATTTGAAGACCAATTCTTCACGAATCTCTGTACATTTTCTCTGCATGAAATCCTAAGAATTCCAACGAAAGACACTACCAAGAAAGCTTCCCTATTATGTCTCTGGAAGGATCACGGATGTTCGGACCCAAAATGGCAAGGAACTAAAGAAACTCTTGAGAGAAGATTTTCTCTGATAGATTGAGAGAGAGTAGAGAGATGATAACCACACCAAAGTAGTTTTCTGTGTTACTACGTTTCTGTATTTCACAGAAACTAAGATGAGGGGAAATAACCCCCTCACATCCCACTCTGTACTCCCCTGCATAAATGTAGGGGAGTTATTTTAAATATAATTAATTAATTAATTAATTTAATAAATATATATTAAATGATATATAATATATAATAAATAATTAAATAGATATTAATTAGTTAGTTAATTAATTAACTATTAATTAATCAATATAAATATTATATATTTTTTTAATTGTGCATTTAAATGATATAAAAATACATATCTCTCTCTTATCCTATAGTTTCAATATGAAACCAATTCGTATTAAATTTTACTATAAAGTTTTATTATTAATCCAATTTATATTAATTTAATATTCGAATCTTATTCAAATATTATTCTCATATTATATAGTTTTAGTTATAAATCATATTTACAATTAACTATGTTCTATAATGTATCATCATACATTATACTTAATATTAATCCTTATTAATATAAATTTCTCTAAAATAATTCGAACAATTCAAATTATTCCAAAATTAATTGATCCTTGTTTTACCCTTAGTGAGCTAACAAGGGGACCTAATGGACTTACAGATTAGAAACTCTAATGATTCAAGATTAAATTAACCAAACTCTTCACGAATTGCTCGAAATTGCAGTTGGGTCAAAATTACCATTTTACATCTGTAATTATACATTTTTCCTTAAGTTCCACTAATCCTCTAATAAACAATCTATTTTATCGTCTTATCATAAAAAAATCTCTCTCGGGCCAATGAAAGGGAGGGGCTCTTGTTCAAGACCCAGAGTTACACATAAGAAAGCAACTCATCTACTTTCCCTGAAAATGGGAAGGGTGAATTCCATTGGAGTTATGTTCCTAACTCTTTACTTGGAAAATCCCAAAATGGTAGGCCTATTAAGTCAGAGACTCGAGCCACTCTCATCCATACAGATCAAAGGATTGCTCTCACAGATAAGTGTCCATAACTCATTCAGGATTGAGATCGAGTTACCTATGGTCATCCTAAGAAATGTTAGTCTCTTCAATTAAAAAAGAGATCAGGATGCCCCCATTCACATTCTACACTTGAACGATTTGTAACACTTAAAAAATAGGTTGTATCTATAGTGTCATTAGGATATGGCACCCAACCTTATCCATATACTATAGATCTTTTAGGTTACTACTTGAACATGATTCACTTGTTTGTCTACCACATATTGTTCAAGCTACATAAAATAACCTTGGATCTTAGTTTATTGGATTGAGTTAATGTATTCTAAATGTTGAATAAAATACTCTTCATTTTATTAAATGAATAATTTTTATTTACAATTACAAACTATAAGATCTACGAGATTTAGGACACTAAATCCAACATTCTCCTACTTGTCCTAAAGCGAATAGGGTGTATAGTACATATAATATAAAGTATAATATAATAAACTAGAGCATACTCTATACCTCATAATACTCCCACTTTCCCTAGATAAGATGACACATATTTTGTAGACTCTCCATGTGACTTTAAAAAACCTTAGCCAAGAGAGTCTTTGTAAATGGATCAGCAACATTATGTTCCGCAGCAATCTTTGCAATGATCATGTTTCCTCGTTGCACAATCTCTCGTATGAGATGACATTGCGCTTAATATGCTATCCTCTTTTGTGGTTCCAAGACTTCTTGGAGTTTGCCACAACATCACTATTATCACAGCATAAGGTGATTAACATTGACATGTTTGGAACTACTTCCAAGTGTGTCAAAAACTTCCTCGGCCAGATAGCTTCTTTAGCAGCTTCAAAGTAGCGACATATTTCGACTCCATGGTAGAATCAGTTATACAATCTTCCTGGATGTTGCACCATACTACAACTCTATTAAGAGTGAACATTGATCTTGATATGAATTTTATAGAATCCTTATCAGTCTAAAAATCAGAGCCAATGTATCCTATAAGGATCAAATCCTTAACACCATACACAAGCACGTAGTCCCTCGTTCTCTTAAGATACTTGAGAATGGTCTTAACCGTAATCCAGTAATCAAATTCTGGATTGGATTGATATATATACTAACTATCCCTACTGCATAGCAAATATCTAACCTAGTACACAACATGGTGTACATTAGGCTACCTACTGTAGATACATAGGGAATCTGTCTCACCTTCTCAATTTCTTGAGGTGTTTCAGCATACTATTTCTTAGACAAGATTATTTCATGTCTAAAGATAATAAACCCTTCTTGGAATTCTACTTCGAATATTTGACAAGTATTTTGTCAATATACAATGCCTGAGACAAGTCTAGCATTTTGTTCTTACGATCCCTTATGATTTGGATCTCTAAAACAAACTGTGTTTCATCCAAATCTTTCATTTGAAATTGAGAAGCTCATTTTTGAACATCAGTCAATAAGCCTACATCATTTTCCAATGAGTAGGCATCTAAATACAATACTAAGAAAGCTACTGAATTATTGATGATTTTCTTATATACAAAAGGTTCATTAATATTTTGGTCAAAGCTAAAAGATTTGATTGTAGTATCAAATCTTATATTCCAAGATCGAGAATTTTACTTCTATCCATACATGGACCAATTAAACTTGCTTTTCTCTTGTTTTTTGACAATGAATCCCTATGATTGTTTCATGTATATATTCTCATCAAGATTAATGTGGCAATAGACAAAAGAATATGGATAAACTTTAACATGACAACAAGTGAGAAAATTTCATCATAATCTACTCCTTCGATCTGGGTATAACCCTTTGCCACTCATCTATCCTTAAAGGTTTGTATTTTTTCATCGACACCTCCCTTCCTCTTGTAGATTCATTTACAATCTATAGGTTTTACCCCATCAGGTTCATTGACAAGATTTCAGATTTGATTGAAGTACATAGACTTCATCTCAAGATTCATGTCTTTAATCCATTCATCTTTCTTCATATCATCCATTGCCTGGTTATAGGTCAACAGATCCTCGACATCATCATTTGGTATGATGGCTTTAGTTTTTGTTGAACCCAAATAGTGAGCAAGTTGGATAATAACCCTCTCACTACATTGAGGCTCCCTCAACTCTTGGGAATGATGTACTTGACTAGATGAAGCAACATCAATAACCTTGTTGAAGTGATAGGTTCTTCAATAACTTTTGTTGAAGTTTGAGTAGTTTTATTGGAAAGCTCATTCAATACGATTCTACTTCTTCGTTTATGCTCCCTAATGTGGTCTTTCTCCAAGGAAGTAGCACTTATTGATACAAACACTTTATTATCTTTTGGATCATAAAAGAGACCACCTCTCGTTTCTTTTGAGTAGCCTACAAATAGGCATAACTTTAAACATGGTTCCAACTTCTTTGGGTTAGCTACTAGCACATGGGTTGGAAAACCCTAAATCCTAACATGCTGCAAACTAATTTTACAACCTCTCCATAACTCAAAAAGTGTTTCAGAAACACTTTTTTTATGAAACTTGGTTCAAAATATAGGTTGCAATCTCCACTGCATCATCCCAAAACGAGTTAGGCAGAGAAGCATAACTCATCATTAACTGAACCATGTCTAAAGGGTTCTATTTCTCCTTTATGATATACCATTTTGTTGAGTTGTACGAGGTGCTGAGAGTTGAGATGTGATTCCATGTTTTATCAAATAGTTCTAGAATCTCATATCCATATACTCTCCACCTCGATATAATCAAAGTGTTTTTATCTTTTTACCAAACAAATTCTCAACTTCAGCCTTGTACTCCTTGAACTTTTCAAGTGTATTAGATTTATGTTGTAATAGATAAACATACCAAAATTTAGAATAATCATCTGTAAAAGTGATGAAATATTCATACCTTCCTATTGCCTTGATATTCATCGAACCACAAAGGTCTAGATATAAGTTCTAAGGGCTCTTTGGCTCTACTTTTTATAGTAAAAGATCATTTTGAAGGAAATCAAATTAGAGAATATCCATGAGCAGTGGATGGGATCATTCCCAATTCCATTCAAATTGAACAAACAATTACAATCTACAACGGAAACTAACAAGTTATGTAACAACCAAAATTATGGCATGCTATAATAGATTCAAGGGATAAAATATGCGTACCTTTGAAGAACCATTCTTAAAAAATCCCTTGATCTACAATGCGTCCACAACAACTCTTGAACACAACGAACAACATAAAGCACGTACACGAACACAACGATCATCTGAATGCTTCTCGAACCCAATCAAGTCCATCTCGATTCATGAACTGAGTAAAGATACTACCACAAGTGTTACCTTGATATTCTCAGTGTGAAATCCAGGAGATGTGGGCTTTATATGATCTTGGCTTAGGAAAGAGAGGAGATTTGTGATCGAGTAGACGATCAAGTAAGTGGGAGATGATACACTGTCTATAGCATAGACGATGTATTCGATCGTTTAGTAAACGATAGTCTATCGCATAGACTTTGCTACTCGATCGTGTAGCAACGATAAACTGAATGACTATCGTATAGTCAACTCTACACGATTGTTTAGTCTCTATCAACGCTATCGCTTAGTAAAACTCTTTTACTTGATAACTTTTTTCGTGAGTAATTTCCGAATAAAGAAACTTCTGATTTTAGGAAAAACATTTTTCTTTATCCCATAGTTACCATAAAACTTCTAATAATCTCCCACTCAATCGGTTATTAGAGAAAAAAAATTAATTATCATATAATTAATATATTATAAATAAATATGATAATCAATTTATCATATTATATTTATAACCTATAGTTTTAATATTTCATCATATGAAACATATAAACCATAGTTCTTTTTCTATTTTATGGTACTTAATGTAAATCATATTTACATTAATTCCTTCAAATAATGTATCTAATTCTTCACACCAATTATATCACATATAATTGTATTTTCTTTTGTTAATTTGAACACTTCAAATCAACTCCAAAATCTGATTCTCAACTTGAACCTATTAAGCTACCAAGGGGACCTTATGGACTTATAGCTTGAAGTTTTAACGGTACGTGAATAACTAACTAAACTCTTTAGTCACAAAATCTATCATCCGTTAACTGTCGAGCATTCCACTAAAGACCAACAGCTGCACTCTTCTCACTACAGATATATTTTTGTGTCTATATTAACCAATCAACAGTGTGATAACCCTTCACAAATCGCTCGTAAGTATAGCTAGGCCAATTTACTATTTTTTCCCTGTAGTTACATCTAACTCCTTAAGTATCACTGATTCCTCTAATGAATAATAAGTCATAGTTCTACTACGACTGACTCCTCTCTTCCAAATAGAGGATGTAACCACTATGTTCAAGACCTGGAATTAGCCCTTAAGGGAGCAATTATCTACTTACCCCTGCTTCGGGGAAGGAATGAATTCCGTCTTATGTAACTGAGTTCCCAGCTCCCTAATCAGACGAATCCCCAAAAAGGTAGGCTTGTTGAGTTGGCAATCTGGTCACTCTCACCCATACTAATCAAAGAACCGCCCTCATAGGCAGAAGTTCCCAAAACACTCAAGACTAAGGTTATATCACTTATGGTCATTTTAGTGAAATGTAAGTCTCAATTATCAACGGCATTATATAAAGAATCTTAATCATCTCGCGATCCGGTCTTATACAAACTCTTTGTATAGGACACCCCCGCTTGTATGTCTCCACATGAATGGTCAGGATCAAAACATTTGTAGCACTTTACAACACTTGTAAATATCTACAAAGCGGGTCGTATCCGTAGTGTCACCAGGATAAGGTATTCCTCCTCTATCTTATACTACAGACCATTTAGGTTATTACTTAAGGCATGATCCACTTGTATGTCTCACATACATGCTTAAGTTTACATTAAATAACCACATATATTAGTTTATTGGATATGAGTAAATGCAAATAAAATAATATTTATTTTATTAATAACAATGTGTACAAACTATTTACAAACTACGAGACTCCGGGAGAATTAGGACACCAATCCCAACACAAAACCCACTAGATAGGATCTAAGGTGGTAAAGTTACATCCTCCAAAAAATAAGGAGATTGTGCCTACGCCAAATAGCAAAAGCAATAAGCGAAAAAATCCTGATATCTAATTGGTTCAAAATCTCACAAGCCCTGCAAAAAAGAGAAGCAACATCAGAATAGCTCCTATAAAAAAGACAAAAACTAGGGGCCATGAAAACCAAATATGTTTTCTTCCCTTGCATAGCTAGTGGGCATGAATATTAGATTCAGAGGTACGAAGACACAGGAGGCAATCTCTACTGGTAGAGATGGAGGTCTAACTAACGCAAAACAAGTTGGGAGAGAGTCAAGGTATGCTCGCCATTTTTTTTTTTTTTTTTTTGAGGGATGGATGAGACCAAAAATATTTCCAAAACTTTTCTGAATTATGGCTAGATGATGATGAAGCTTCATGGGTTAAGACCTGAGCCAACTTGTAACCACTTTTGACAGAGTAGATTCCTCTTTTATCATAATGCCAAATAAAAACATCAGAATGAGGGGAGACATAAGAGAATGCTCTTGATCATCTTCATATCTTCTGGGCAAAAAAACTTATCAATCATAGGTTGATTCCATTGCCCATTGTAAATAAGGCTATGCATTGATGACAAGGAAAGAGGACGTGGGAAAGAGAGTAGTTTGAAAGTACATGTCCTGGGAATCTGTTGTAAACAGGAACCCTCAGACGATGAATAGGATAGCAGCGAATGGGCGAACTGTCAGAAAACGATGATTAGGCAAGGAAAGAAACATGCAAAATAGAAGCTCGTTACAGGCTGAGTTGCGAATCTTGCTCTCTTTAAGACGTTTGGCGACTCTGTCGAAGTGTGCAAGCAGGTCACCAATACTACCACGTTGTCCATAAGATAAAACAGCGCAAAAAAAAAATGTCTTGGTTGGAAATGCACCATCACCGACTGAAAACTCACACCTTCAGACTGGATTGCTCGAAAAAATGGAAAAATAGAAGAGAGGGAGTGATTGAGAGCATTGGGAGAATGAAAAAAACGACGGCGGCATGCGCGTGGGATTTCCACCGTACTCACATTGATCTATCTCCTCACTCCCTCTAAAACATGAGTACCTCTTGAGGTCCAAACCTAAAGTCCAACTTGGGAGTATAAAAACGATAGTGCATTCTCCAAGTTAACTAATGTGGGATTCTAAAAAATCAACTTTCTTTTAAAACTCAATTTTAACCAACAGAATCTATTGAAAATAAGTTGATGGCCAAACAAATCAAGTGGAGTAGGGATGCTGTTTGATGGAATGCTTCATGCAAAATAACATAACCAGTCCAAAATTTGTGTGTGGAATTAAAGTAAAATTCAATCAGCATTGCTCAACATCTAATAATTGAATAAAATAAAAGAATTTTGAGAAGGAAAAAGAATCAATTATAATCTTCATGTTCTATTCATTTTAATTCTAAAATTTCAAATTTATCAAATTGCAATTCGGTTAATCTTGAACTCCCTAATAAGCTTTCATATGACGGTGACGTTGTTGACGGTGACGGCCACTACCTCCGTCATTCTCTCTTCAGTTCAGCCGTCTGCCGTTCCCTTTGTCCAAAGCTATTTCACTCGTTCATTCTCTCTTCAGTTCAATTAGTTTTCCGGAACAGAACAAAAGATGGGTTTTCATGAGGTTGAAGAACTGAGAAGGAAAAGGGATTAAACCCAACAGACCCACAAAAAATCGGAACTGAACCGATTCGAGTTTTTCCCAATTCGACTAAGAAACCTAGTTCCAGTAATCTCCCTCTCCCCTCTTACTGGTAAGATTGAGATTCTCATCTTGATACATTTTGTATTCACTTCCTTATCCACTCTCTTTTTTTATTTGGGTCATGCTATCAAGTGCTTTATGAAGCTAATTTGGCAGTGAGGCAATTGTTTTCTGTTTGATTCTTCAACAGGGTTTGAGTTCTTTCTGCAATGAAGTTGAGATTGATGTGAAGTGTGTTAGATTATGAATTTTAGAAGAGTTACATCTTAGATTTTATTGTACAACTGGCCAGCTTAATGAAGGAGACCCATATGAAATACTTATTTGTCTGCAGGGTAGGGTTTTCTCAATTTCACTGGAGAGATAGATATGATTAAGCCGTGTAATTAATCATGCTTTTGCTACAACGTGTTGCTAGAGTTGAATCTACAACAAAAGGTCGGATTTTTGTTTCCCCATTTAAGGACATGTTCAATGAAGCTCTTGTATCTGCCTCAACTTGTCCCAATTTACATTATGTTTCTTCTGTTGCTGGAACTAGTGGTAATGGAAACATGGATATTCCTATGTTTTTCCCTTGGATTTGCTACAAGCTTGACAGCAGCAGCAGATGCAGATGGGATGTACACTAAGGAATTAGTGTTGTCCTTTAAGGAGTGGTTCAAATCTGGAAGCAACCCTTTGTATTGATCAAATCTTCCAAATCCTTCGAGTGGCTAGAGATGACCAAGAAATTCCATATCGTCCTTTCACTGCCGATCTTGCTCTTTCTAGGTTTGACCTTCGCCTCAATGAGTCATTTGTCTTAGATGTCCTCCATTTTGGCTCCAAGGATGTTCTGTCTTGCCTCAAGCTCTTTGACTTGGTTGGGGCTGGCTGTTCTCTCTTTCTTCTTTGAATACAAGTCTTTGTTTCTTATAAAAAGAAAAGAAATACAAAGCTGGGATTGTGGTAGTTGCACTTGATTTATACAACTCCAGACAAGAACTATTGGGAGGAAAATTTCCAAGGTGGTGGTTTTTGGTCTATGCAAACCCAATAAGGTTGATCTTGCACTTGAGTGTTTGGGGACATGAGGGATAATGGGTGCAATACCATTATCGAATGCTACGAAGAACTGGAACTGGCGAAGCATTTGTCAAAACGAAAGATATGATTTGGTAGTAAATCTTATCATTGGGCCAAGTCGGCCCGAAGTCAAGCCCTTTGGGTCTCAAGCACAGTTTGGGCCGAGCTTGGGCCAACCCAATCTCTTATCCATAAGCCCATAGCCCGTTTGCAACCTTTCTCATTCGTCAATTTTTTCCACGTGGGACAAGAATAGAGTGATTTTTTTAATGATTTTCATTTTCAACTCTCACCCATTCTTGCATTTAATCTCCTCATTTATTGTTTTTAGTTAGTTGTTGAATTGATTTTTTTTTTTTATTTTAAAAGTATTATTATTTGTTTATTAGTTTTAATAATTTATATGTAAAAAATATATTGTTATATTGGATTGGACTTTTGCGCTAGTCCCATAGGCCGATCCAAATTCAACTCAAATGGGTTGGCCCAATTTTAAAAAGGTAGATACATATCCAATCTAATTTATGAAAGGGTTGGATTGATCAACATTTTGAACTATGTTGGATTGGTCAACATTTTGAACTATTTAGTCATATAGAGAGTAGTTTCTAATCCAACCAATTCTTCATAGCCTTCTCAATCTCTCTCCTCCTATTTATAACTAAAAGTCCTAACAAAATTACTAACCATTTACTAATTACCCCCTTCTAATAATCATACTAATATTCTACTAATAGGTAATCTCCCTCTACCCTCACTTGTTTGGTTCAAGATACCATTAACTTGTTGTGATTGCTCAAGTTATGTTTTCTTTCTAACTTTTGGTCCAATACTTTTAGAAAAAAACGCTAAGAAAAGTCCAACAAATCTTTTCGATAAGTCCAAAAAAAATATCATTCAATACTATATGGAAAAAGAGATCAACCAAAGACTAAAAGAGTACGTATCAAAAAATTAATATGTCAAAGAATACTTCTCGAAATTACTTTGGCATTACGGTAGTTTCTTTCATGCCATAAAAGAAAAAGCTATAGATCAATGAAGCCAAAAGAAGCAAGCTTAACACCTTAGTCTCCTCTTAAAACTATATTTATATGGTAGTCGAAATTTGTTATCTTTCCGCATCTTGCGCGTATTTAAATGCATAAACTTGTTTAAGTGGTTAGTATCATATTAGTTTTTGGTTAGCCAATTTTGATGCTCACCAACCATAAGAATAATAGAATTAAGAAAAAAATGTTGAAACTAAAAAAAGTTAAAAAGGTTAAAAACACCCGTAAGAGTTTTCTTATGATTGTAATTACTAGCACTTGTGATTGTATAGTATTTTTCATTGTGTGCTCCAACTGCTGCACAACACTTGGCAATTTGTGTTCAAATTAAGAATGCAACTTGGAGGCTGTTGATTTGTTCATGTTGTTTCACTTTCAAGACCCCCCTCCCCACATGGGATGCCTTGTGCAATGCTCTTCTTGACTATATATATATATACACCATCCCTAAGGACCTCTCTTGTCACGTGACTATCCACCCTATCTATCAACAAATGAAAGAAAACGCTCCTCTCTCTATGTTGGGACGTTGTAACAATACTAAAATAAGATGAGAGATGATCCTCGCTCCAGAAATACGAGTGTTGAGCCTGGAGTTGGACGAGACTAAACAGAATCTTCACTCCCCTTATGTTGTTGGAAGATAAATATATATTTGTACATTCAAGCATAGTCTTAGACCTAAGTTTAAGACCTAAAAGTTTCTGTCGGTTCATTCTACAAAGATAGTTGTTTATCTCTAAAATTCAACTAACGTAGTTCGACAAATAAGACATCACAATTATCATCTTAAAGGTTGATCGTTCAATCTCTAACCTATATAATTTCTAAGTTCAACTAATCTATTTGTTTTTGGAATTTTTATAAGATAATCACGTTGGTTCTTGTTATTATTATTGTTATTTTTTAATTCAACAAAATGTGAGAGTAAAGGTAGTAGTTGTATTTTGATATTAATTATTTAGCAGATGAATTTCATTTTCTTTAATTTGTGCATTAATGTTTTGATGCAGGTATGTATTGGAGTCAGAAATTGGCACAAGTGGATATTTCATGACATAATTATAGTAAATAATTTAATGTATAATAGACTTTTGAATTTTTCTTTTAATTGGTTTTTATTAGATACGACTTGATTAAATTAAAATTTTTAATTTAATCGAATAAGAATTAAGTTTAATTTGGTAACCATTTTGTTTTTTGTTTTTTATTTTTTAAAATTAATCTTATTTTCTCTCAATTTATTATAATAATTGCATCTTTCTTGAGTAAAATAATTGAATTCTTAGCCAAATTTCAGAAACAAAAACAAAATTTTAAGGCTTGTTTAGCAACCATTTTGTTTTTTAAAATTAAGTTTATGAATACTAATTCCACCTCCAAAATTCTTCTTTTGTTATGTAATTTTCACAAATGGTTTAGAAGAAAAAAAAAAACCAAATTTTGAGAACTAGAAAAAGTAGCTTTCAAAAAGTAGTTTTTAGAATTTGGTTAAAAATTCAACCATTATACCTAAGAAATATGCAAATGATTATAAAAAATATGGATGATGTAAGCTTAATTTTTTTTACTTTTTAGAATTTATTTATTTTATTTATTAATAAAAAATAGATAACCAAATGAATAAATTTAGAAGTGGAAATGTTTAGTTTTAAAAAACAAATACTAAAAATCACATTGTTTCCAAAGGAAGCGTAATCGAATCGTTTTTCAAAAATACTAGACTATGATATAAAATTTAGAAATAATTGTAATATTATTAGGTTGGCAGTTGATACGTCGATATACGTGCAATTATATTAATTAAGCATTTGTTGAAATTCTTTTCAACGTGGAGAGCCAGCAGGGTTTAATGGTTATGGGCACAACTAAAATATAATACAATATATATCTATATATTATATATATGTATGTATGTGTAGTCCCATATGCTTTGTTTTTTTATTTGTCTGCATATCTAACCTGCATTCTTTGTGTTTTTTTGTTCTTTATTTTATGTTGATATAATCGCATGTGACAGTGAATGGTGATCCAAAAACAGAAATTTAAAAATGATAGATTGAATAAAAATTTAGAGTTGTATTTCATATTTTACATATATTCGTGAGGTTTAGAAAAATATAAATACGAGATTTTTCATTTTCTTTATTATAAGATTCAAATTCAATTTAAATATTGATATAGAAATAAACCTTTCAAATACAAATTTATTGAATTTGCTTGATTTGAAAATTGAATATAGCTAAAAAAGATATCAAACAACTGTTTTAGTTATCTATAAGGATTAAAATATCGATGTCGATATCAAGATTTCAATTTTACGAATATATCGACAAATATTTCAGTAAGTCAAAAAATTTAGAAAATTTACTTAGATTAATAATTAAGTTGTTTTTACTTTCAAATTAAGTTATAGATATTATTATCAGTATTTCTATTCGTTTTGGATTAAATAGATGACATTTTTATATTTTATTAACATTTATAAAAAAAAATATTAAAGATATATGTGGATATTTAATATCGATATCGAACCCTTTGATTTGCGGATGTATCGACATATCGACGAATATTTTCATCATTGGCTACTCAAAAGCTACAATAACAAAGTTAAACCGAAAACAACTCTTACAATTAAGAGGGACAAAAATACATGAAAGAGTAGTAACCCTAACCATGTGAGTTTTAAATGTATTGATGATTTCTAAGGCCCCATTTGATATTTAAAAATTTTGTTATGTGTTTTTCAAAATTAAGTTTTTTTTTCTTTTTTAATTTTGACTAAAAATTCTATCTATGTAGAAAGATGCAAATCATGGTAAGAAATGGAAAAGAAATAAGCTTAATTTAAAAAAAAACAAAACAAAAAACTAATTGGTTATCAAACAAAGCCTAAATTATAAAATAAAAAAAAAATGAATTCTCAATATTAGAATTTAGTTTTGAATTCTGTTGAAGTTTTTTTTTTTTTTTTTTTTTTTTTAACTTCCAAAATTATTCCACAACATTAATCTCCAAATTTATTTTAAAAAAAAATTAGCTAGAATCAGAAAACATGCATAATCATCAAAAACAGATAGTCAAAACAAACCGATTGGAGAGCAATCTGAAAAATAGAAGTTTGAAATAAGGGATTTAATAAAAACAAGAGTTATACTTTATGATTTTAACAAACATTTGGTAGCAAATTCAGGAATTGTATTCAAATTTAAATAATTATTAAAAAATTTTTTTGAATATATTTACAAACCATAGAACTAATTATAGTTGTCCATTAAACCATGATTGAATCTAAACTATTATGAACTAATTTATGAACTTGTTTTAAATTTAGAATTTTTTTTATAATTATTATTTTGTAATATCTATAATTTACAATACATATTTTAATTAAATTTACCTTCATGATTAGCTTAAGCGTTTGAGTCAATTGGTGATTTAAGATGGTATCAGAGCAAGTGGTGTAAGAAATCTCATGTTCAAACTCTTACAATGTTATTTTCTCCCTAACTAAAATTGATTTTCACTTGTTGGGCCTACCATGGAATACTATATTTTATCATTTTTCTTTTTAATAAAATTTTATCATTTTCTTTTTAATATAATTCTACTATATTTTATCATTTTGTTTTTAATATAATTTTGTATCTGAGGATTTAAAATTCAAAATTTGAAATGAAGAAAAGAAGGAAAATATTGTTTTTCAGAATCTGTAGTATTTAGATCACAAAATCAAAAAACAGGGTTCAAATTTTTTTTTTTAATTATCTACAAAATGTACATTTACAAAATTCAATGAATCTAAAAATATAAAACAAAATATGAATGGTGTTTGATGAGAGGGGTGGTTATAAAAGAGGCCTAAAATGAGTATTATTTTGAAAATTGAAGAGTGAAAAACCAAACATTTGGAGACTTGAAACCTAGGTAGAAGAGATCACTTGAATTAAATAGTTTAGAGCTGTCCATGTGAGATGAGTTAATAAGCACAAAAGAGTTAGCAATTGCAAGGCAAAGGGGCCTTTAGTGAAATTAAGAATCCCCATATATAAATTTTAAATTACTTGTCAGTCCAACATCTCTATCTTGTGGTGGGGGAGAGTTGGAGAACCCTTCCCTTTTTCTTTCTTTCTTTATGTTATCCTCACTTGTTTCCCCATACCCCATGGCATCTTACATTACTATATTTATTTCATATGGTTTCCAATGTATTATACATTACATTCATTTTAATCTTATTATATATTTTATTGAGGATTTCAGACATTACCAAAGTTTTCATTTTAGTACTTTATTTCCTTCCGCTTTGGTTAGTTGGAAATAAATTGATGTGTGGTATTTTTAATTAATGTTTATTGATGATAGACGTCTCTGCTAGTATTAGGGTTCAACTTTGTAATTCACGGTTGACTTTTTGGCTCTTTTGATCTAGGGTTGACCTCTTTGCTCGACCAACAAAGATTCATTATTTTAATCTTTATAGTTGTCATTGTTAATTACACACTTGGTTGATTTGAACTAATCACTGAATCTGAATAATGCTATTTTTTGTGTGTATTTGTTTGAACTTCGAATCTGTTAGATGTAACTAAAATAGACACTTGATTTTAGAGCCTTATCTCAAAAGAATTTTCTTCATTAACTCTTTTACAAATGCAGCATCTTCGTTTCAATGTCTACATCTGCTTCTCTTGCTACTCCACTAAAGGATGTTCATAGATTTTTTGTGATATTTTAGACTCAATCCAATTATTTATGTTGTATATTCTTATAACTGTAATAACTCTGAATAAGTTATGAAACTCAACCAAAACCAACCTATAAAAATTAATGACATTAAGTAGATTTGCATACCTCTTTAACTAAGAGTATTAAAGAAAAGCAACCATCTAAAAAGGTTGAACAAAGTAATTCAACTCATTTGATTTAGAGTTTGAGTTTAATATTAATTTTGGCTCAGAAACAAAAATGAACTTGAGTTGAGAGTAAATCTAATACAAAAGCCATATAAGTAAGGTTTTCAACCTAACACACAAGTCATATAAGTCGGTTAAAATCACTTAGCTTTTTTGGCTGTCAATTTTTTGAAACATATAAATAAAGAGATTCTAAACAAACTACACTAGCTAGTATTTTTAGTGGTATTTTTTCGCTTTTAACAATGCGTTTTACTCGTCACTAAAAGTTATTTTTCTTGTAGTGTAGAGTCCGTACACGTGTCACATCTACGCTTAGAAAGCAAGCAAAAACTCTAGTGAATGCTTATAGCTAAATGAGTTGAAGGCAAATGTGTGAATGGAATTTGAAAAAAAATGAAAGTAGAATAGGAAAGAACAAGAAGAGAAAATAAGGCCAAATGAAGAAAGAGGCCCCCCAATGTCTGTTAAGTGAATGAGATGTATGAATAAGTGTCTCAAAAGCAAAGCCTTCCCACGTGAACTTCATCACCCCATACCATTTCCCACTTGTTTCTTTGTATATATCCCCACTTTCCACAACCTCAAACCCCAAACAAAAAAAATATTCATGTATGGACAAATCACTCATGTAGACAAATCCCTCCATCTTTGTCACTACAACAAAACAAATTATCATCAAGCTTTTATGTTTTATTTTCGTCTTTCAACTTTTAGGGTTTCTTAGGTCTATGAACTTTTAAAATGTTTATCTTAATCATTATTGATCGTGTAAAACAACAATCGTTTTAGTTTTTAATGTCTTGTTTGATACACAATTAAAATTCTATTTTATGTTTTCAAATCACTGAGATCATGTCTACTAATTTGTAATGAAAATTGGTGTAATGAGATTTCATTGATAGATCAATCATAATGGATCACAATCTCAAAAGTTATTGAATTGCTTGTAATCACATTTATTTAGCATTATGAATCTATGATATTTACTGTTAATGTTACTGTAAATGTGATAATCCATAATTCTCACAATGAAAGAGTACAGTATTTGTAATACTAATATACTGGCTAGTGAGTCCCACGTAATTTTCAAAAGTAATCTCATTTATCACCTTGCACTCCTATTTATTATTCACATTTTATTACGACTATAGAATACAAGTAAACAATAACAAATGTAATTAAATGGAGCCCATTTTTCAAAATTCTATTGATTTATTATGTTTTCCGTGGGATAAAATGACTTGAGTTCAATGAATATGCATTTGGTAGGTAGTTTGGGTTAAATTTTCTAAAATTGTTTTTAGATTTTGTAATCCAAACAACTGCAAATTCTAAAAAAAAAAACATTTTTATTGTTTTCGATGTATATAATTTTGAATTTCAATTCAAATTTTGAAAAAAAAAACATTTATATTTTGTTTGTATTCAGTTTAGAATTTGAAAGTATAAAATGCATAATTACATTAAAAAAGATAAAAATAAAAAAATAAAAAATATAGTATTTCATATTATAGATTCAATTACTTTTGTTCAATTAAAATATATATTATATAATATATGAGATTACAAAATAATAATAATATAAAATTTTTACCATAATACAAGTTCATAAATTAATTTGTCATGGTTTATATTCAACATAATATATTAGTGAGTAAATTTAATTAGTTTTATATGGTTTTTAACAATATTATCAAACACAATTTAAAAAGTTGTATAGATTGAAATTTAATTTCTGAATCTGCTACTAAACACATATATGAAAATATAAAATACAACTCTATTTTCATTGAATCCTTATTTTCAAATTTTTTTTTCAGATTTTACCAAATATACCTTAATTTCTAAATTTATTTTTTAAGTTGATGATGTGGGGATAAGAATTCAAATTTTTAATTTTTTAATCACTAATATATATCTTAAGTAGGTTAAGTTATGCTAAAATTTGACAACTTTTAGGTAAATTGTTACTTCTATCCTTACAAAGGGGAAATTCTTTGAATTTGTAGGTGGTGTTTGGCGTGAGGAGATGAGATGAGATGAGTTGAGATATAAATTCAACTCATTTTTTGGGAGGCCAACTTCGTATATCACCACATTTTATACCATATCCACTAACAGTGCTCTTAGCCCTCATCACTATCAATGCCTTATTGCTCAACTCTGATGACAGACTTCAATGGCTACTTTCGATGGCCAATTCCGATGACCACCTCCGACGGCCAACTCTGGTGACTACCTCCAACGACTAATTTTAATGACTACCTCTGACAGCCAACTTCGACAACTACCTCCAACGACTAAGTTGATGACTACATATGGTGGCCTAACTATGTGCAACCACTTTAGACGCCCAACTCCAGCGACTCGACAACCACCTCCAACGGCCAATTCCGGCGACCACATCGACGGTCATATCCAACAACCACCGCCTGTGGCTAACTCTGACAACATCCAACCACCATTGTTGATGGCCAACTCCGGTGACCTTTAATGGCAACGACTCCATCAACTCCATGACCATTATTTTGAATTATGACTACTACAAATTTGGGTTTTGTTGACATACGAGTTTTTTTTATTTTGTTTATGCTCGTATCATAAAACCGTCGATACAATCTTAATTCAAAGTTTAAAAATTATTATTAATTTAAAAATATATATAAAACATCAATAAATGTTTATATTTAAATTGACTCACAAAATTATCAATAAAAACACCTATGTTGACATATAAAAATATGTAAGTTCCGTCAAAACGTTGAAATCCCGATTTTTTTATTACTTCATAGTATTTTATAGTAGTTCTTTATAATAATTTAACATTAATAAAATCACTTTTATCAGGTAAGAAATCAAACAAACTTATATGTAAAAATACTTTTGAGAAAAAATTATCAGACACATTAGTGTTTTTAGTCATGTACAAATTTGTAAAATGATTGCTTAAATTAAAAAAAATGAAATATATGATCCAAACGTAAATCCTAAACTCATTTCCGAAACCCCCAACAATACATTTGTGCTTATGTTAAGCAATAAAATAAAGTACAATCTATAGTTTATTAAAAAAATATATGTAGAATTACAGAATAAAAAAGTATTCAACAAAAATAATCATCACAAGAATATATTATTTATGTAAAAAAATGCACCAGATATTCTGACATATGACCTCAACATCCCAAATACAAAAAACACAGATAATAGACATATGACTCTAGTTATATGAACTCAATTTAGCTTGCCAAACAGTCTTGTAGTTTCTTTGTGAATTTCTCGCGACGGAAAGAGTATTCGTTGTTAGTTTTTGTTTTTGTTTGTGTCCTTAATATCCACGAGGGTCTTATGAAAAAGATTATTTATTTATTTAATAATCATCTTCAACAGATTTGATTTAATTATATGCGGATGTTAAATACTATATGATATACATGGTTGAAAGTTGAAAGCCATATCAAGAATTTGTTAAAAACAAAATAAAGACAAACCTATAAATAGTTATGTATATAAAATTTAGGAAGTAAAGTAAATTATCTTGAAGGTTTAAAGACAAAAGAAGAATATAAATCTAAACTTTCAGATACCATCATAGGCATTTTGATACTTGGATGAATATGAGTTCTAATTAAATTTAATCCATAGATACTGTATTTTGCTAAAGTTTGACACAAGTGTTAAGACATTTCTATATAATTAATTTTCACTTGCCCTTGTTTCTAATAGACTATTTTTGTTGTAGATACTTTGCTTAAGATTGTTATCTATATATAAATTTTATGTCAATCAGTTGTAAAGTGGGAGAGTTGAAATACATTAGTTTTAATTTTTCAAAATATTATTTAGGGTAAAACTTTATGTCAATCATGGTTGAGTTGGTTGTATAAAACTTTGGATTAGAGCTTAAAATGGTGCATAGTAACCCTCCTTTATTGATGTCTATCTATAATATTATCCGAAAAGGATGACATCCAACACATGCATTGTATCGCATTGCACCCAAATGCTGAGAGATCCGATACAAACAACAAACACGACACAACAAAAAAGAAGAAATATGCCACTCAGATAAGAATATGGAATGGGGGAGCAACTTTATTTTGCAGACTGTATGTTCAATCATCCATTTCATTCAAACGATTCTGTTCTGCCCCAATCTCAGGGAGCAAACTGCAGGAACAACAAGAACAACAAGAACAACAACACCCCTTCTTCTTAAACTTCACCAAAAATCAATCCATCATTGTTATCAATGTATAGTTTCAATCAATGATTGATGAACAGAGCTTCTCTTCACTTAACCACCGGTTCACGGTGGCGACGACGACGGTGGTGGCAGTGGTGACCCAGTTCATCTCAACCAGAGGTTTCATGGTGGACCCACTTTCAACCTAATTTGAGACTAGGATTCAGAAGGTGTCACAGTCCTTTTCTCCACTCAGATGCTCTCTATTTTGTTTTCACTCTTTGCCCTTCATTTTTCTCGCTATAACTCTGGTGCCCTTTTGCCCTTTTGCCCATTTTCCTTCTTCCACCTTCCATTGGGATCTTCTTTCTCTCTTTTTTCCCCTTCTGTTGGCTAATTTACGGCTTTCTGGATCGTTCGATTAAACCCCAATTCGTATTTTCAATGCATTTGGATTCGTGTATTTGGACTGCTTCGAGGATCTCACTTTTCCTTCTAGTTTTTGTTTCTTTTCCGCTCGTTTAACCGCCGGATTTCCTCAGGTTTTCCCTTCTGGTTTAGCTGTGGGATGTCATTTGTCAGGCTCTTTGTTTGTCTTCTTCAAGTAAATATACTCTTCTCCCATTAATTTCCTCTTTCTTGCTCGTCAGACTGCCAATTAAACAAATACTTCATCTGGGATCTGTTGGATTCGCCTTTCTTCTTGAGTTTTTTTTATATATATATATATATATATATATATTAATACACGCTTAATTTTGGATTTGGGTGTCTGTGAGATTCATTAAACAATTGCTTTATTTAATACCTCGTTTGAGTTGTTAAAATATATTTTCTCTCAGAACTCTATTTGACTCCACTGATAGGGACGTTGGTTTTATTGTAAGCCCGTTTGTCTTTGATGATTTAGAGGTGTTTAATCCCCTTTATATTCAACTGGGTTCGTCTTATTATATTCATTTGGATTTAGCTTGTGGAGTTTAAACGTGACTTATTTCCCAGTAAAGAGGCAAAGAATTTTTCCCATTTTCCAACCATGCCTCTATCTGAGCTTTATCGTGTGGCCAGAGGGAAGCTGGATTCAACTCAAGACAAAAACAACATGGTTGCTTCTGATTTATCTATGAAGTAAGTCTTAGCTAGACTTGACTTGTGGATCTTAACGATCATCATTATTCCTTTGCTTATTGTTTATGAAGTATACTTTTGCTTTCTGGGTTTTGTTCTCTGTATTTTTGTTCTAAATTTTAGCTTCTTGTTTCTCTTGGGCTTTGAATGCAGTCCTGAGAATGACGTTTTCGAGCTGGTGTGGGAGAATGGCCAAATTTTGTTGCAAGGCCAGTCCAATAGGACCAGGAAGAACTCAAATTTAAACACTTCACAGGGTCAATGTTTACCATCTCATAGTCCCAGGGATAGAGATAGAGATGCAGGATATTTCAACAATGCAAAGATGGGGAAGTTTGGGGCTATTGATTCTGTAGTAAGAGATGTTATGTCAACGGCCCCTTCGCCGGACGTTGAATTAGCTCATGATGATGATGATATGGTACCTTGGCTAAGTTATCCTCTTGATGGACATCTACAACACGATTATTCTTCTGATTTCTTACCTGAATTATCTGGTGTCACTAATGACTTTCCCTCACGCAATAGCATTGCATCTTCTATAGGCAAAGCTAATGGCGGTAATCAGGTGAACAGAGAGAGAGATATGAACCTAAATTCTTTGCACGGAGCTAATCTAGAAGATGGCAATATGTCCAAGCTTTCTTCCTTAGATGTTTCAACTACGAAACCTAGAAGTAGCACGAACCAATTACATTCATCAGCATCCCAGCAAAGCCAGACATCATTTCCACATCTCAGAACAAAATGTACTGGAGGCACTGAAAATACTACAGGCAAGATTCTCCATGATTCTCTTGTGGGCCACTCTCCTCAGGTTCAATTGATTGCAAGCAGTTCTTCAAGCACAGCAAGGCAAAAGCTAGATCCAACTCCTCCAAGTAATTCATCCCATATCATAAATTTCTCCCATTTTCTGCGACCTGCTGCTCTTCTCAAATCCAATCCTCAGAACCATGGTGTCCCTGGAACTAGGGGTTCGTGCAATTTGGACAGCATGGTTAAGAACTGTTCGGCTGCTAATAATCAACCCCATGAATCATCATTAATTGCAACTCGAGGTGGTATAAGAAATGAATCAAGTTCATGTTGTAAAAATGCGGTAGTGCCTTCCATAGATGGTAAAAATACATCAGATGCCAAGGCTCCTGAGCAATCACAGGCTAACAAACAGCCTGAGGTTGCTTGTTTGGGAGATTCAGCCGACCACGATGACTGCCTTAAACATTGTCTTGAAGTTGGTGCAACGAAAGGATTGCCAGATAGTGAGAAGGCTGTTGAATCTGCAATTGCTGCTTCCCTTTGTTCACGGAATAGTGTGGAGGGGGCTTCTGATGATCCACTGCTTAATAGGAAGAGAAAATGTCATGACACTGAGGATTCTGAATGGCATAGTGATGTGAGTACCAAATTGTATCCTTGTTTTGCCTTGTGTACCTCGATTGTTTCCCAAATAGATAAATGAGAAGTATTTACAACAAGTGCAGGATGTAGAAGAAGAATGCAATGATGTGAAGAGAGTGACTTCTGCTCGAGGAACTGGTTCAAAAAGAAGCAGGGCAGCAGAAGTGCATAATTTATCAGAAAGAGTGAGTCTTCTTGTTATGGGAACTGTACTTTTTGCTTCATATATAAAATTTAGCCCTTTTTATTCTTTAGTGGACTCATTCTTAAAATTCTGCAACAGCGACGTAGAGATAGGATCAATGAGAAGATGCGTGCACTGCAAGAACTCATACCAAATTGTAATAAGGTTGGCCTATTAATACTCTCTTGATGGGGTTCATTTGTTGCTTGATCAATTAAATTTTTTGAACTTGCCACATTAATTTACTCAAGTACTAAGAAAACGAACATGGAATTATGAATTCTTGAAAGTAGTGCGACTTGATTTTTTTCTTAATCTACATGGAATTACTAGGTCGACAAAGCTTCCATGCTTGATGAAGCCATTGAGTACTTGAAAACACTTCAACTTCAGGTTCAGGTGATGCTCTGTTCCCTAAGGAAGAAAAATGTATTTATTTTGCCCCCTCCAGCCCCACAATTCGGAAGTTGTCATTGTGTAGAACAATTGAGATTCATGTATTTCACTCATTATGCAGATTATGTCGATGGGAGCTGGTTTGTTCATGCCTCCTGTGATGTTCCCTGGAGGAATGCCACCCATGAATGCACCTCACATTTATCCACCCATGGGTTTAGGAATGGGAATGGGATTTGGGATAGGTATGCCAGACATGAGTGGTGGTTCTCCTGGTTTTCCCATGGTTCAAATGCCACACATGCAAGGAATGCATTTCCATGGCCCATCTATGCCAGCTCAAACTGTAATGCATGGACTGCCAAGTTCTAACTTTCAGGTTCTTGGATTTCCTGGTCAAGGACTTCCCATGCCCATGCCACGCCGACCGATTGCACCGTTTTCTGGAGGACCTTTTATGACTAATTCCAGTGTGGCAGTAGCTCCTGTGGAGAATTTTGGTTCAGCTGCAGCCTGCAACTCGAAAGATGCATCTCCAAACATTAATTCACCCATGGTGCCAAATGGTGGCACCGACCCTTCAATTACTCCAGCTCTTGGACAGGTTTGCAGAAATATTTTTTAGACTTTTTAAGATGAAGTTCTTAGCATACTTGTTTTGAACTTTTATCCATATATGCACGAACTTTGTTATGTTTTAACAGTAGGATAGAGTTTATCATATAAACATTTTGTCTCTCAATTTTACTCCTGAAATTTAAGTAGTTAAGTAATCTCTGGTATCAGTTCTTCCTTCCTTTTAGTAACAATAACAAGAAGCGCCTAAACCATATTCAGGATCAAAACACTTTACCTATTTGCCAAGAAACACAGGATCAAAACACTTTACCTATTTGCCAAGAAACACACCTTAATCTGTAGAAAACCGGAGTCCACTGTCATTCACCCTTTTTTCTTCCTTCTTCCCTTCTATCTCTCTCAAATAGTTAATCCCCCCAAAGGGCCAAAACTCTCTTGGCAGTTACACTTGAACTGGTTTCTGCTCGAGCTATTATTTGTGCACTGAAGAAACTCAGCATAGCAATAACCCTCTTTCCTCCTCTCTCTTTGACCCCTCTCCCCCAAACTCGTTTGGTGGGATTTTCTTCTTACTGCATTAGTGTTGATCTGGATGGTGCTGGTAAGAAGAAGATGATAAGGTGGTTGAAAAAAGTGTTGATAAAATGGAGTTTCTGGTTTCTAGATCATCCATGTTGATTTGGTGGGATTTTTTCTTTTAACTCATTCTGCTGGTAAGAAGAGTTGAGTTAAATGGGGGCTATTTTCCGGAGCTTCTGTATTTATTGGCTAGATTGTTTTGCTTGGTCGACTTGTAAGAGGAGAAGATGAGGTTTGCCGGCTAGGTTAGAGAGAGAGAGAGAGAGAGAGAGAAAGATATCAATAGAGTTTTTCAATAGAGGACAAAATTTACTATCAAATGAAAAATTCCATGTTATTTAAAACTGATAATTTATGCACAGCTACATCATCATTTAACTTACCCTACTTAGCTTTCCGTCATTGTCCCTTATAAAACAATGATTTTAGAGGCTACTTTTCTCACCTTCTCAAACTTCAAGAATTAAAATGTTTCTCAAAAAAAAAAAAATATATATAACAATTAGAAGACCAAATTGAGTCTTAATTCAATTCTCTCCCCCCGCCCAAGAAAAATAAAAAAAGAACTATTTTTAATCCTTCATGGAAATATTGAATTATCCTGTTTCTATTTCTCTCAACTATTACTTGGTGAATTTTGTGTAACTTTAGTTGATTATTTACAAGAAAAAATATATATTATTCATCCGATTGGTGTTTGATTCGACGATTCCCCAGTGTTGGTATAGGCTTTTAGACAAAATATGCAGAAGTACCCAATTCTTCATTAGAATTGAGAAAATGAAGAAAAATATTAACATATCGTGTATTCTGTTCTGAATGCGATATTTGATTTCCATGAATGATGTTCTTTACTGCAGGCTAATGAACAAGCTTCCTGTGTTAATGGCAGCGGTGTGAACCCCACCAGCAAAAACGACCTTATAGCTAACTAAAGTGCATGTGAGTGGAATTTGCAGTGTTGTTTTTCTGTTGTACCTAGTCAGTGATCAGGGCTGATGGCATTTAAATCTCTTTATTCTATGCAGATTATTATTGAAGAAATCACATTCATTAGGCAGATTGTCTCTGTATCTTGAAAAAAAGCCATGCCATGGCCATGACATTCTGCTTCGGCTTGTTCATAAATACTTCGGCGAATATAAAGGATCGATCACGAGATCCCGCTTTGGACTTGGAGAACTTTAAGGTGTACCACAATTAAGTATCTGAAGTTTAATCAGGTTCTGATGCTTGCATATACGTATTTCTTACTGGGAGGGGACTAGATAGGCATAATGCAACTGAAAATTTGTAAGTAGATTAGACTTAATTATAGCAAATAAATTCTCTCCCATTCTCTATCTTCATATGAGTTTCTCCTGAACCATTTATGGATTTGTAGCTTGGCCTTTACATCCTAAAATTGTTTGCAACTGGAACCTGCATGTGGTGATCAACTTGTGTAACTTAAAGTTGATCTGTAGAACATAAACAAAATTTTACATATATGCTAATGTCATAATCTTTTCTTCCCTTTTTAGCTGGGTTTAAACCAAGTTTAATTATTGCTTCATGCAATATAGGGTTGAAGATCCATTGAGCAGATACCAAATTCTCCCTTTTGGACCAGAGAATAAGCTTGGCCAAATATGTGGCTGTTTCAGCCATTTTTCACATTAGAGTTTTTTACTATTTCTTCATTACTAGATTCTTTTCAAGCTTCTTGAGTGAAGATGACAGTTTTGTATAATAATATTCCCTATGTCATATAAACACACTCATGACTTTGAATGATACTAAGAAGGTCAGGAAATAACATTTTAAGTGCTTAAAAAATGTTGGAACAAAAAATATTTTTAAGTGCTGTCATGTAAGTGGAGGTCAATTAATAATCCAAGTAGCTCTAGGTTATTAATTGATTATGTTCTTCAAGTATTGTAATCACACAATATTGTAAAAGGGTTATTCTAAATCACCTAAAATTCACAAATAAGCATGCTTTGGATTTGCTACTTGTAATCAACACATTGGTACAAATATATTATGCATTAACCCCTTAGCCATACATTGAAATTGAAATACACCCAACACCTTGGATTTTGCTACTTGGTGATCAACACAAGCACAACATACATTAAACTCTAGCTAAACAAAAGAACATATGAAGCATTTAAAGTTAAAACACATCCCAGAACCACAAAAATTCAATAAGAAATAAGAAATTATGTATAAACCCTCAAAATCAAACAATGGGTTTCACCTAGTTCTAAGCTAGCATACTCACCTTAGCCACAAATCTAGTCCAAGATGAACTTTTCAATCAGACAATGCTAAAGAACTAAGAAAAATGGAGGAAAAAAGAAGAGGAGAGGAGAAAATTGGATTGGGGGCTAAAAGCCCAAGCATAAATGGCCTAAAATCGGACCAAACGTATATATATATATATATAAAAAGCATAGATGCCACGACACCTAGGGATAGCGCCACGGCGCTAGAGGCTTTTGTCGAAGCTTAGAAGGTGTGCACTGGAGCGCTCAACGCGTGAATGCAGGGTTTCTTCTTCCATCAATGTTCAGAGCGACGTGGTGCTACAACAATTATCTAGATTTTGGAAAAATGCATCGGGTGCAACGTCGAGCGAGTGCCGTTGTGCCAGGCATTGAGGGCATTTTCATCATTTCTTCTATTCTCTTCATAGTTGATGCTCTAGAGCTCCATTTTGGTTTGTTTTCATCTTGTTTTAGTTCCAATGGTCAATTCTACCTCTTAATTGCTCAATATCTACAAAATCATAGAATAAACATGTAAAATCCTAGAACGAGTATGAATTAAGCTAAGGAAAGTAGCACATTTTTTGTGCTAACACGAGATTTAATACCTCATTGTGGTGTCAGTCTCCAGATTTTTTTTTTTTTCGTATTTATGATATTAGAATTGTTTTGTTGGATTGGAGTTCTTTTCTATAGCTAGGGTCGAATTCTCTCTTTTCGTATATTTTCATTTTTCTCAAGGAAAGTTCAGTTTCGTATAAAATAATAATAATAATTTCTTAAGCAAAATACACTTTTGGTCCTTGAAGTTCAAAGTTAGGGTCTATTTGGTCCCTGGGATTTCAAAAGCTATATTTTAGTATCTTGGTATGAAAAATTGTGCTAAATGGTCCATATGTTAATTTGACCATTAGTTGACTAATGAAAATTTGATGTGATTATTTAATAAATTTCAGCTAAATTTTTATGATATGAAATTGATATATTTTTAGAGGGAAATAAATTTGAGCTTTTTTTTGGAAATTTATGAATTTTGGACATGTCATTCAATGGTTAAATTGGGTGTTGGTTGAACTTATTATCGTGCAAAATTTTATTTTACTAAAATGAATGAGTTTATGGAATTTTACATTGAGTGAATTAGTTAGGATTAGGTCGAAGGTTAAAGTAGTCAACTTTTATATAAATTTAGCGTTAAAATTTTAAATATCCAATGATTGATTGATATAACATCATTTTTAGAGAATTGCAAATACAGCCAAATCTATCAGTATAGACTCTTCTTACTAACATGGTTTACATTGTTAGACTCTTCTTAACAATATGGTCTATCACTAGTAGACTTTGAGAACTAAATTTAAATTTTGCTATATTTACAAATTCATTTACATTGTGCTATATTTACGAATATTTTGAACCTACCCCTTTATTCAAATTATTGAACTCTCAATAATCTTCTTTGACTCTATTTCTTGTAGGTTATAGTTCTTTTTGTATGTGTTTACTCATTGAGAATGAGATATCAAAAGAATTAAATTATTACATCTTGTTTTTAGTATTTCACAACTCAAGTATTAGGTCCCACCCCAACCAATTTTGGAGGAGATCATTTCTCCATTGTGAGTGAGTGATGTCATTCTTTTTTTTTTTTTCTTTTTTTTTCATTTATTTAGGAACTATAGTTATATATTTCAGAAAAATGTCAATTTATACCTTTAAATTGAGTTGTATTTATTTAATCCTAAATTAAAATTGTATCAATTTAAACTTTAAATGTTTGTAAATGTATCAATTTATATCTTATACTACGTTTTGTTTGAAAAAATTTCTGTGAAACTTATAGTTGTATTAATTAAACCTCAAACTTTCATAAATAAATCAATTTAGACTTTTAGAGATTTCTTAAAATCGTCCATTCTCTAAAATTGACATTCGAAGATGTCTACACACGTTCGAGAATTAATGCATGAATGATTTTCAAAAGTAATCATAATGAATTGTCTAAATTGATTGACTTATGAAAATTTAGTAGCTTAACCGACTAAAATTATAAGTTTCATATAATATTGGTCAAACAAAATTTGAAGGAGGGTATAAATTGACACGCTTATAGATGCTATGAGTTTATCAATTATAAGTTCATAATTTTTATCAATATACCTCTCAAAATTCAAAGGCATAAATTAATATTTGCTCCATATATTTCTACTTTATCTTACCACCTTTTGGTCTCTCCTCAATCAACTTATGTGGCTTCAATATCTACCACAACTGGTGCATAACTACACACATATGAAACAATTGATGGTAAATTAGGGAAGATTTAGGAGTGATTTTCAAATGGTTAAAAATACTTTGTCATTTTTAAAAACACTCAAAAATCAATTTTGATGATATGAATATACTGAATTTAAAATCATAAAATTGAATATAAAATGAAATTTAAATGACTAAAGGCAGGTGTGTTTTAGAGTAATTTTGAATATTATTAAATTGATTTTAATAAGTTGAAAATCAAACTCATGCAAACATGCCATAAACCTAGAGCATCTAATTGGTTTTTCCCTAGGAGGTTAAAATAGGTATTTTATAAAGTTTAAACACCAAAATGAAGAAAAAAAAAAATCAGTTCTGTCCCACCTAAACCTTGACATAAATGAGAGAGCTAATGCTGTCTCTTAGTTTTTTCCCCTTTAAATCACAATCACAATTTTTGAAAGAAGAAGAAAATAAAAAAGGAAATAAAAAAGACTATTAGGACATCATAATAACTACTTTTTGAAAAGTTTTTTTTTAAAAAAAAAAAAACATGCAAAGAAAAATAAAATAAATAAATAAGTAGAAAGAAGTTGGGATGGAAGGGGAAAATATGGTGAATATAGTTTTGAAACTTTGAGGCCATTAGGAAATGGAATTTC
>NW_028326254.1:0-30999 GCF_027475165.1 Benincasa hispida
TCTTGTATGTGCATGTAAGTGTGCCATGTAGATTTAAAATCCCACCATAGGAAGAATGTAACATGCATTGAAAGTATGTTATAAAAAGTTATAATATATAGTATGCATGCTTCGGGTTTCAAGTGTTTAATATAAAATTTTATATTAAATTCTGAAATGTTGATGTATGTTATGGATGAAAAGTCTGTCTACAGTTTTATAAGTTGTTACAAAAATAGATTAGACATTTAAAATCCACAACAAAGATAAGATGCATGTTCACCTAGGGTTAACAAATAACAACTTGTTTTAATAGTTAAAATAAATTATTATCTTGTAAAATTATGGTTACAAATTCAACCGGTCGATAATCTTGTCTAAGGTTGGAGGTATTTAAGTTGACGGTTTACGAAACACCTCCTACCTAGGGATTATAGCCGAATAATTGAGTGTCGTTAACCTCGTTTTTGAGCATGCATGAGTGACGTGAGGTTTTAAAATTGGTTTATTACCTAGACATTGTAGGTTAAATCTAAATATAAATGTTATACTTGGATAATCACCTAGACTTAGGTTGTTTTATTAGTCGGAATATACCTAAGTAAATATTTATCCAAAATAAATAGAACACTTTAGTGGGAGATTAATAATATATACGATATGTTGTTCTTAGTTCTCACGTCCCTAAGAGTTCACATCGTGAAATTCATGCTCGGCTGCATATCACCCTAGGAGTGACCTCCATTCAGAAAGTGTTTGCATGGGTCAATAGCAAGGTGAATGGGGGAAGAAGTTCATAGTAAGTGGGTGAAGGATGTGTGTCAATGTGTCCTGCGGCCTTTTCCATTAGTTTAGACTGTGAGATTCCTATGTTGCGTCTGTTTCTCATTTTTATGCGACATAAGCTAATCGTTTTACGGCGGCTATCCCCACAGAGGGTTGTAACATGGGATTCAAAACAACTCAAACTTAAAAAATTGATAGGATTTCTTAGGTCCATTACCTTGACCCTCCAATTCAGTAACATGGTTGAGGCCGACCTCTAAGGTCTGAAAATGGAGGGTTACACTTACAAGAGTTACTAAGTGTTAGTAAGTTCTTAACTAAAAGTGATAACTAAATGAATATAGGAATAAGAGTTATTCTGGAATTAGTATTTAGTCAAGAATGTCTTGTTTCAGTGAAGGAGTATTTGGCTTCCCCTCAGTAGCATCTATATTGACTCATTAAATTATCGTTGAAAATAAAATAATGAAATTTGGGTACATTATTACTTTGCTAAAATTTGATTGGATATAAAAGCAGTTTACTAATTAGATTTGGTTTATATTTTCAACATGTCGAATTCTTCTAAATTCTCGCTTCCGATAAGCATAACGGTCTTAATCTTTCAACATCAAATATAAACACAATACTAGTAGATGATGATTTAAAATTTGTATTAAGAGAGGAATTTGTCCTCCATCTCCCAACTCATCTGTAAACCAAAGAGTTTGGAATGCATATGACAGATGGATTAAGGAAAATGAAAAGGTCCGAATCCATATCTTAGCAAATATATCTGATGTACTAGCTAAGAAATTCGAGAACATGGTTTTTGCTAAAGAAATCATGGAATCGTTTCAGACATTATTTGGACAATTTATCAGGTACGATATTCTTGAAGATATTTATAACCTTGACATAAAGGATAGAACCTCGGTTAATGAACATGTTCTGGATATGTTAAAAGTAATAAACACTAATGTCATGGATGAAGAAACTAAGAAAGCACAACAAAGTAAATACGATTTACTTGTAATTGAGACATGTTTAGTGGAAAATGATAAATTAACCTGGATATTAGATTCAAGTGCTGTTAACCATATCTGTGCTTTTGCTCAAGAAACTAGTTCCTGGACGTAGTTTACAGAAGGCAAAACAACCTTTAAAGTAGGGACTGGGGAAGTTGTCTCAGCTAAAGTAGTGGGAGATATGAAGTCATTTGTTGAAGATAGATTCATTTTACATGAAAGTGTTTATTACATTCCTTCCATGAGAATGAATTTAATATCTATCTCATGTCTGGTAGAACAAAAGTATAAAATATCTTTTGAATATAATGAAATGTTCATTATTTCAAAAGGTATTAAAATATGTTATGCAAAACTGGAAAATAACCTATATGTGTTTAAAACCGACTAAGGTAAAAACTGTTTTAAATATAGGGATGTTTAAAACAGTAGAAACTCAAAATAAGAAACGGAAATTTTCTCCTAATGCCTATCTTTGACACTTAAGACTTGGCCATATTAATCTTAATAGAATTGGGAGATTGGTTAAGAGTAGACTTCTAAATCAGTTAAAAGACAACTCTCTACCACTATGTGAATCTTGTATTGAGGGTAAATTAACCAAAAAGATCTTTTACAGGAAAAGGTCTTAGAGCTAAAAAATCCTTAGAACTAGTACATCAGACCTCTGTGGTCTGATGAATGTTAAAGCAAGAGGAGGGTATGAATATTTCATTAGCTTTATAGATGATTATTCTAGATATGGCTATATTTATCTAATGCATCATAAGTCCGACACCCTTGAAAAATTCAAGGAATATAAGGCGAAGGTTGAAAACCAATTAGGTAAAAAGAATAAAAACTTCGATCAGATTGAAGTGGTGAATATATGAACTTAAAATTCCAAGACTATTTGATAAAACAAGGCATTCAATCCCAACTTATAACTCCTGGTACACCTCAACAGAATGAGGTAGCAAAAAGGAGAAATAGAACCCTGTTGGACATGGTTCGTTCGATGATGAGTTATGCTCAATTGCCAAATTCTTTTTGGGGATATGCAGTAGAGACTGCTGTATATATTTTGAACATGGTTTCCTCGAAAAGTGTTTCGAAAACACCTTACGCGTTATGGAGAGGACATAAAGGTAGTTTACGTCACTTCAGAATTTGGGGATGCCCAGCGCATGTGTTGGTGTAGAATCCAAAGAAATTGGAACGCCGTTGAAAAGTATGCCTATTTATAAGCCATCCTAAAGATACAAAAGATGGTTATTTTCTATGATCCTCCAGAAGATAAAGTATTTGTATTAACAAATGCAACATTCCTAGAGGAGGACCACATAAAAAATCATCAATCTCGTAGTAAGCTAGTATTAAATGAAATGTCCACAGAAGCTATAGACAAATCAACAAGAGTTGTTGATCAAGTTGGTTTTTTAACAAAAGTTGTTGATGAAACTAGTACTTCACAGCTGATAGCTTGTAGAAATACAAGCTATTGCAGCATTTTGCTTAGAATTATGAGAGTTGATGAGCAGAACATATGTTAATATTTCTAAGAATTCATGTGGAATAATGAACTTCCGTTGATCAACACTAAAAATCCCCGCTAACCCTATATCATGCGTTATCTTACGTCAAAATATCTATTTTATAGGTGTCGCAGGAATCGATCGCATGCGTTGATCCCAAATCGTCGCAAAGTTGATCACATGTGTTGATCTTAATGAAGAAAAGTTGGTCGCATAAAATGCCGCAACAACAGAGTGATAGCCATGAAAGGATGATCGCAAAGTTAGTGGAATGCATTGATACTTCAAAAGAAACAATATTGAACGAATACCTTGGGAGTATCAAAGAGATAAGATCATGATGACATTTCACCTACCGTGACAGGAATAGTAGTGATTCAGAGTGGGATTACCAAAGCTGTCGGCGATTGAGCTTTATAAATAGAGCCTTGGAGCCTAGATTCAAGTATCCAGGACTTCTGCCTTGGGCAGATTCCTGTGATCACAGACGAGAGCATGAGGAAGAAATTCTTTGAGAGTTCTTCACTTCCACAACTTCCTCCGATTGACGACTGGAACTTTTCCAGAGATAGATCTCGAGAGGGACTACTCCATCGCCAATCCATTGCACCACCGACAGCCTTGACATACATATGATGGACGTGAAAGATTGCCTACATCTAGCCATCCATCTCTCTTCTCACCTCTATATTGTATTACATCTTGGCTTAAGAAATTCATACACTTTGTAATCAATGAATCTCTTTAATTTCTTCAACATCATTTTCATCATCTTCTTCTACTTTATCATCTTTTTCTTTCACTGCAATGAGTTAAGTGCAGATTGCAGGAGTTATCACATACTCAATCATGCGACATAGAGATATGACGCATGTAGCAAACCACTGAGAGGTGTGCGTTGCGCAAGTATAGTGAGTCAATCCTGTTTGCTTTGTGCGAGGCTGTCGCAATGTTTGTCTATGAGCGAAATAGCTATAACCAACTGTCCGAGAGGGTAAGTAGTGAAACTCACTAAGCAAAGTAAGCAGTGTTCCTAGAGATAGGAATAACCTTATGCTCAACGCAACCATGCATTATAGAGATATAAAGCATGTGGCTGACCACTGAGAGGTATGCGATGCGTTAGTGTGGTGAGCTAGAATTAACCTTGCGACCAAACTTAAGGACTTCATGATATCTCCTCGACAACTCTACTTCTCCATGCATCTTATTACGCGTTCACAGTTGTTGCATCTCTACCAATTCCCATAGCCACACTTCAATTGTTCAGTCTGTTTAGCTAGAAGTAGGAGTAGTACATAGTAATCAACTTCTTTCTTTTATTTTTATTATCCAACTCAAACACATTACTTTACAATCATCTTTATTGCAAGTCCCCGTGTTCGATCTCGGATCTTCCTGAGAAACTTGGGATCTCGTTATACTTGGCGAGAGAGTAAGAAAACTTGTGACAGGAATGCATGATCATCGCATACACGATTAACACATACTGCATATTCATCAGATTAATGAATGATCAGCGTATGACCATCAACGCATAGCCATTAACGCAAATAAATTAAATAATTTTCCTCCCAACAAGTTTTTTACTTCTCAAAAGTTGAGAATTCCTCGACATAGTGGGATGGTTGTTGAACAGCCTGACCATTACATGGGTTTAATAGAAACTCAGATGGTCATATTGATGATGGGTTAGAGGATCCATTGACTTTTAAACAAGCAATGAAGATGTGAATAGAGACCAAGATGTGAATAGAGACCAATGGATAAAAGCCATGGACCTCAAAATGGATCAATGTACTTCAATTCAGTCTGGGAACTTGTAGGTCAACCAGAAGGGGTAAAACCTATTGGTTGCAAATGGACTTATAAAAGAAAATAAGATCGAGCTGGTAAGATATAGGCCTACAAAGCTAGACTCGTGGCAAAAGAGTTTACCCAAAGAGAGGGGGTGAACTACGAAGAACATTCTCTCCAATTGCCATGATTAAGTCTATTAAAATACTCTTATCCATTGCTGCTTTTTATGACTATGAAATCTGGCAAATGGACGTCAAGACAGTCTGTCTGAATGACTGTCTTGAATGGAGTATCTATATGTCTCAACAGAGGAGTTTTTAGAATAGGAGCAAAAAGTTTGCAAGCTTAAAAGATTTATTTATGTGTTGAAACAGGCATCTCGATCCTAAAATATGAGATTTGACACTGCGACCAAATCTTATGTTTTTGAACAGAATGTTGACGAACCTTGTGTTTATAAGAAAATTGTCAACAAAACTGTAACTTTTCTGGTTTTATATGTTGATGATATTCTACTCATTGAAGATGAAGTAGAATTCTTAACTGACATTAAGAGATGTTTGGCATCACATTTTCAAATGAAGTATTTGGGAGATGCACAGTGTGTTCTTGGGATCCAAATAGTTTGGAATCACAAGAATAGAACGCTTGCATTATCTCAGACATCTTATATAGACAAGATGTTGTCTAGGTATAAAATGCAAAATTCCAAAAGAGGTATGTTATCTTTCAGGCATGGAATTCATTTGTCTAAGGAAAAATATCCTAAGACACCTCAAGAGGTTGAGGCTATGAAACGAATTCCCCATGTATCCGTAGTTGGAAGTTTGATGTACGCTATGTTGTATACACGCCCCGACATATGCTATGCAGTTGGAAAGGACAACAGATATCAGTCCAATCCTAGATATGATCATTAGACTGCCGTTAAGAACATCTTCAAGTATCTTCGGAGAACGAGGGACTATATGCTCGTGTATGGTGCTAACGATCTAATCCTTATAGGATACACTGATTCTGATTTTCATACTGATGTGGATTCAAGGAAATCAACTTTGGGATTAGTATTCACTCTGAATGGAGGAGCTATAGTATAGAGGAGTATCAAGCAAAGTTTGTTTGACTTTGACTAAAAAGTCAACATTTTCCCCTTTGACTAAAGTTTGTGGGAAAATCCAAACTTTTGTTGGATAATTCCACTAACAAAATAGTGGGCTAGGTGTTGGCTTATAGTGGAGACATTAAGCCCATTTAGATAGTGGATTCTAGGTGTTGGGTTTTTATGGATTTTTTTCATGCAATTATTGCATGGCTTTTTTCTATAAATTGGGCTTTCAATTATGGATAAAAAACTTTTGCCATTTTTTGCCAAAATAGTTTTCAAAATTGGGCTGTGAAAAAAGAAAACCCAAACCAAAAGAAATTCCATTTCTTTTCCATCTCTTTCTCTCTCTCGGGTTTCTTCATCCATCGGGTCCCACAACCCGGTTTTGAGTCCAGAGGATAGTAGGTCAACTCTAGTAGTGGTTCGAAAGAGTTCGGGTTGAGATTCAGCGAGGAAAAGCGATTTTCGGGAGCTCCAAAGGTAATTTTTAATTATTGTTTTTCCTTCAATTGCATGCTAATTTCCTTTTAATTAAAAGCAATTAGAGTGTAACTAGGTCCTTTTTCTGCTGTGTATGTCTCGTGTTCCATCATGTGGTATCAGAGCATGCTTTAATTACGCTCAATGGCTTTTGGTGGGTGTTTTTTCCTTTCTATTCAAAGGTTGAATGAAATATGGACTAAAGTGGATTTATTATGATTTTGACATTGTTTTTCTTTTAATATCTTATGGAAATTTGTAATTGCTCACATATTTATGAGCATTAATGTGTGAAAAAGGGTCTATAAATTTGTTGGAGCCATTAAAGTGGAAATTAGGTTGTAATTTCTTGATTCCGGGAGAGAGGACAACAACAAAATTGGAGAAAAATGGCTCACAGACTCAAATTAGCCTTCAGACCCGAGAGAGTGCTCCCAGACCCGACCTGGTTCGGAGAAGCCCTGTGTGCGCCAGCTATCGAAAAAGTTTATGTTCGGCACGTTCCGCTCCGACCCGATTTCTCCGCCCGCTCCGGTCCGACCAACTTCGAAGCAGCCTCGCGCGACCTGTGCCTCGTGTGCCCGCACCTCTGCCTCCATTGAACCGCCCCGCTCTTCCATTGACTGCACCAACGCGCATTGACCAGCCGGTCCAGAAGGTCTGGATTGGTTCGTTTGACCTAGTTGAGCCGGTTTGACCGGTTCAACTTGGTTTTTGGTGTTTTTGGGCCGGTTCGAGTGGTTTCTGAGCGATTCCAGATGGTTCAAAGTGTTTGAATCCGGTTCCGAGAAGCTGGTTGTTAATTTCTTTAATAAATTAGTTATTTGATTATTTTTAATTCTAAAATCGGTCCAGTTTAGTATTGTTTACCTATTATGCATGTGATGTATAATGTTGTTTGATTATGTGTGCATATAGTATGCGATATAGTTTTAAAACCCCACCATAGGAAAAGCATGTGACATGCATTTGTTATATGTTATAAGTGTTATAAAATATATATTGTACATGCTTGGTTTTAATATAAGTGTTATATTAAAACATCTTGAAGAAAGCATGTTATAGATGAACGCTCTAAGGTTATAATTGTTATAAAATAACCTAGACTTCTAAAATCAATAACAAAGATAAGATGCATGCTCATTTAGGGTTAACCTTCGAGCAATCCCAATTTTCATAGAAAATAGGTCGATATCTTGTAAAACCGAAAGTTACAAGAAAACTCGCCGGACAAGATCTTGGCAAAAAGTCAAATAAAATGACCAAGGTTGAAGGTTTTTAAGTTGACGATTCACGAAACACCTACTACCTGGAGATCGAACCGGCGTCTGAGTTAGGTTAAACCAGTTTTATGAGCATGCGTGAACGATGTAAGGTAATAAAATTTGTTTATCACTTAGACATCGTAGATTAAAAATCCAGTATAAAAGTTGTACTCGCATGAATCACCTAGACTTAGGATATGTTTAATTAGCCGAAATGTATCGCTCAGTATTTTATACCCTAATAGTCTAAAACACTTCAGCTGGAGAGAAGTAATGTACTTTTAGCTCTAACGTCCCTAAGAGTTCACACCGTGAGATTCATGCTTGGCTTTGGGCCGCCCTGGGAGCATACCCCATTCGGAAAGTGTTTGCATGAGTCAATACCAAGGTGAATAGGGGAAGTTGTTTATAGTAAGTGGGAGAAGGAAGTGTGTCAACACATCCTACAGTCTCTTCCATTAGGTAGCATCGTGAGATTCCTATAATGCGCTGCATGTTTGTCCTGGAGCGACCTTACCAATCGAAGGGCTGTATTATAGGATTCGGAACTCCGCAAACTCTAGAAATTGATAGGGTCTCACAGGAAAAACAAAACGGTGATAATTACTCAACATGGAAAAACAATCTGAATTCAACACTAGTAATAGATGACTTGAGATTTGTCTTAATTGAGGAATGTCTTCAGGCCCCTGCCTCGAAAGAAGCACAAGGTAAATATGATTTATTAGTTGCTGAAACATGTTTAGTGGAGTATGATACCTCAACCTGGATATTGGAATCAGGAGCCACTAATCATATTTGCTTCTCTTTTTAGGAAATTAGTTCCTGGAAAAAGCTTGAAGAAGGCGAGATCACCCTCAAGGTTGGAACAGGAGAGGTTGTCTTGGCCGAAGCAGTGGGAGAATTGAAGTTGTTTTTCAACGATAGATATATCATACTTAAAGATGTTTTGTATGCTCCTAAAATGAGACAGAATTTAATATCTATCACATTTATATTGGAAAATGTATAAAATATCTTTTGAAGTTAATGAAGCGTTCATTTTCAGAAAAGGTATTCAAATTTGTTTTGGTATACTTGAAAACAACTTATATAAGTTAAGACCAACTAAAGCAAAATTTGTCTAAAATACTGAGATGTTTAGAACAACCGAAACTCAGAATAAAAGACAAAAAGTTTCTGCTAATGTCTATCTCTGGCACCTAAGACTTGGCCACATAAATCTCAAAAGGATTGAGAGATTGGTTAAGAATGGACTCCTAAATCAGTTAGAAGACAATTCTTTACCTCCATATGAGTCTTGTTTTGAGGGAAAAATGACTAAGAGATCTTTTACTGGAAAATGTCTTAGAGCCACAATACCCTTAAAGCTCGTACATTCGGACATCTGTGGACCAATGAATGTCAAAGCTCGAGGTGGGTATGAATATTTCATCAGTTTTATTGATGATTATTCAAGGTATGGTCATATTTACCTAATGCATCACAAGTCTGATTCCTTTGAAAAGTTCAAAGAATATAATGTTGAGGTTAGGAACCAGTTAGGTAAAACAATTAAGACACTACGATCAGATCGGGGTGAGGAGTACATGGATTTAAGATTCCAGGACTATATGATAGAACACGGAATCAAGTCACAACTCTCTGCACCTAATATGCCTCAGCAGAACGGCGTATCTGAAAGAAGAAACAGAACCTTGTTGGACATGGTTCGCTCAATGATTAGCTTTGCTGAGTTACCTGATTCTTTTTGGGGACATGCATTAGAGACTGCTGTTTATATTTTGAATAACGTTCCCTCTAAAAGTGTTTCAGAAACACCTTATGAGCTATGGAAAGGGCTTAAAGGCAGTTTATGTCACTTTAGGATTTGGGGTGCCTGACACACGTGTTGGTGAAAAATCCTAAAAAAATTGGAACATCGTTCAAAACTATGCCTATTTATAGGTTATCCAAAAGAAACAAAAGGTGGTCTATTTTACGATCCTCAAGAGAATAAAGTATTTGTATCGACAAATGCCACATTCTTAGAGGAAGACCACATAAGAAGTCATCAACCTCGCAGTAGACTAGTATTGAATGAAATTTCCAAAGACGCTACAGATAGAACTAGTTTATCTACTAAAGTAGTAGATAAAACTAGTACATCTAGTCAGTCACATCCTTCTCAAGGTTGAGAATGCCTCGATGTAGTGGAAGAGTTGTTCATCAGCCTGACCATTACTTGGGTTTAATAGAACACAAGTCGTCATACTTGATGACGGCAAAGAGGATCCATTGACCTATAAATAGGCGATAAAAGATGTGAACCGTGATCAGTGGGTCAAAGCCATGGACCTCGAAATGGAGTCTAGGTGCTTCAATTCTGTCTGGAAACTTGTAGATCAACCAAATGATGTAAAACCAATTGGTTGTAAATGGATCTACAAGAGAAAACGAGACCAAGCTGGTAAAGTACAGACTTTTAAGGCTCGACTTGTGGCAAAGAGTTATACCCAAAGAGAGGGAGTGGACTATGAAGAAACTTTCTCTCTCGTTGCCATGCTTAAGTCGATTATAATACTTTTATCCATTGCCACCTTTTATGACTATGAAATTTGGCAGATGGATGTCAAGACAACCTTTCTAAACGGCGATCTTGAAGAGAGTATCTATATGGCTCAACCAGAGGGGTTTGTTGTACAGGGTCAAGAACAAAAGGTTTGTAAGCTTCAAAAATCCATTTATGGGTTGAAACAAGCTTCTACATCTTAGAATATAAGATTTGATACTACGATCAAATCTTATGGCTTTGAACAGAATATTGACGAGCCTTGTGTTTACAAGAAGATCGTCAATTCTACTGTAGCGTTCTTAGTTTTATATGTTGACGATATTCTACTCATTGGGAATGAAGTCAGTTACTTAACTGACATCAAGAAATGACTAGCAACGCAGTTTCAAATGAAAGATTTAGGAAATGCTCGGTATGTTCTTGGGATTCAAATTATTCGGAACCGCAAGAACAGAACACTAGCCATGTCTGAAGCAACTTATATAGACAAAATGTTGTCTATGTATAAGATTCAGAATTCCAAAAGTGGTCTGTTACCTTACAGATATGGAATTCATTTGTCAAAGGATCAATGTCCTAAGACACCTTAAGAGGTTGGGTATATGAGACACATTTCCTATGCTTCCGCAGTAGGGAGCCTGATGTATGCAATGTTATGTACTAGATTTGACATATGCTACGCAATAGGGATAGTCAGTAGGTAGTAGTCCAATCCTGGATAAGATCATTGGATTGTCGTTAAGAATATCCTCGTGTATGGTACTAAGGATTTGATCCTTACTGGATACACTGACTCTGATTTTCAAACCGATAAATATGCAAGAAAATCTACATCGGGATCAATGTTCATGCTGAATGAAGGAGCAGTAGTGTGGAGAAGTATGAAGCCAAACTATATGGTGGACTCCACAATGGAAGCTGAATACGTAGCTGCATGTGAAGCAGCAAAGGAAGAAGTATGGTTGAGGAAATTCTTGACAAATTTAGAAGTCGTTCCAAATATGCATCTGCCTATCACTCTATATTGTGATAATAGTGATGCAGTTGCAAATTCAAGAGAACCAAGAAGCCACAAGCGCGGCAAGCATATTAAGTGCAAATGACATATTATCTGGGAGATTGTACATCGTGGAGACGTTGTAGTGACCCAGATATCTTTTGAGCAAAACATTGTTGATCCTTTTACAAAGGCCCTCACGGCTAAAGTGTTTGAAGGTCACCTACGGAGTCTAAGTCTACGAAGTTTGTAAACTAGGACAAGTAGGAGAACTTTTGGGTATATGCCCTAGTTTATTGTATTCATATGTTTATTGTACTCATATGTTTCTCACTTAAATTCAACAATGTGATATTCCACTAGGAGTTTTAGTCCTAAAACTCGTAGTTTGTAAATTAATAAACGTATTCTGTTTTTTCAATAAAATTGTTATTGAAATTGTAATCTTGAATCCAATAAACTAAGGTCCTGAGGCTATTTAATTTAGTTTGAACTTTATGTAGTAACATAAATGTGGATCAAGTTCAAATATATAGCCAAAATGGTCTATAGTATATGAATAAGGTTGAGCACCTTATTCTGGGACACTATGGATGCGGCCCACTTTGTAGTTAGTACAAACGATGTGATCCTGAATCGTTCATATAGAGATATATGAGTGGGGGCATCCTATGCAATGAGTTTGCATAAGACTGAACCATGAAATAGTCACTTTTTATGTTCTAAATGCCGTTTTATGTATAAAACTGACTATTTTGTTAATTGATGACCTAGGTAACTTAATCTTAATCCTGAGCTAACTATGAACTCCTGTTCACTCGAAATTATCCTTAGATCTGCATATGGAAGCAGAGTATGTAGCTGCATGCGAGACAGCCAAGGAGGCATTATGGTTTAGAAAGTTCTTGATCGATTTGGAAGTGGTTCCAATATGCACCTACCCATCACTGTATATAGTGATAATAGTGGAGCAGTTGCAAATTCCAGAGAATCTAAAAGCCATAAGCGTGGCGCAAGTACCATCTCATCAGGGAGGTAGTACACCGAGGAGACATGATCGTCATGCAGATAGACTCTGGAAAACAACTTAGCTGATCCTTTTACAAAGGCCCTCTCGGTTAAAGTGTTCAAGGTCACCTAGTAGGACTACGAGATAGATAAATCTAGGGCAAGTGGGAAAATTACTGGGCATTTGATGCCCTAATTTATTATACTTATTCTTTCATACTCAATATTGTATATATTTGTATATATGTAAACCCACTGAAGTTTTAGGCCAAATGGGAGTTTGTTGGGTTGTATGACAGTTTATAAGATTAAACATATTACATTTTCAATAAAGATGTTATTGAGGTTTTACAAAGAACATTTAGTTGATCTTTTTACGAAGGCCCTCACGATTAAAGGTTTCAAGGGTCACCTAGTGGGACTAGGACTACAAGATAGATAAGTCTAGGAAAGAATTACTAGGTTATCTGATGCCTAGTTTATTGTACTTATTCTCTCATACTCAACATTGTATATATTTGTATATATGTAAACCCAATGGAGTTTTAGTCCAAGTGGGAGTTTGTTGGGTTGTATAACCTAAAACTTGCAGTTTGTAAGATTAAACATATTCTATTTTCAATAAAGATATTATTGAGGTTTTGTTCAATAAAACTGTTATTGAATATGTAAATTGTACTAAATCTAATAAACTAAGATCCATGGTTATTACATGAGTACTTGGACTTTACGTGGAGACATAAGAGTGGATCAAGTACGAGTAGATAACCAAAATGGTCTATAGTATACGAATAAGGCTGAGTACCTTATTTTGGGGACACAATCAGATGCGGCCCACTTTGTAGATGTTACAATTGTTGTAAAGTGCTACAAATGATGTGATCCTGATTCGTTCATGTGAAGACATGCAAGTGAAAGTGTCCTATGCAAAGAGTTTGTATAAGACCAGACTAAAAAATAGGTCACTCTTACTTTATGACGTTGTTTACTGTTTAAGACTGACTATTTCAAAGCGATGACCTAAGTAACTTGACCTTAATCCTGAGCTAATTATGAACTTCTATTTATTTGAGATTATCATTAGATCTGCATGGGTAAGGGTTGGCTCAATAACACTGGTTCAATAAGCCTCCCATTTCAGAGGCAAGACTGGGTAGATAGCTGGAGACATAGGGTGTAAGATGAAATTCCCTCCTATCCACTTTTAGGGATAATAGAGAGGTTGTTCTCTTAAGTACTGACTCTAGGTCTTATACAAGAGGCCCCACCCTCTCATTGGCTTAAGGGGGACTCCATTTGGTGATTGGATTAGAACCCAGTTTTTCATTAGAGGATCGGTGGGACTTAAGGAATAAGATGTAATCTCGGGGGTAAAATATCTTTTGACCTAGCCATTATTACGAACAACCTGTGAAGGGTTGATTTACTGATTATGGTTATATCGAGTGGTTAAAAATATATCTACAGTGAGAGAAGTGCAACTATTGGGCTTTAGTGGAGTGACCGGGTAGTTAACGAATGTTGGTTGATTAGGTTAAAGAGTTCAGCCGGTTAATCTCGGATCGTTGAAGCCCATGATCTGTAGGTCCATTAGGTCCCTTACTAGCTCACAAACGGATTAAACCTTAGAATAGCGTGATGAGTAAATTTGAAACATTCAAATTCGAATTATGGGAATCTATAATTATATTCAGTATAATTATACGTTCAATTATCAAATTTAACGAAATTGGAGAATTGTATAATATTTAAATTTGACTTAAATATTAATTACATGAATAGGAATTCATAATAGTGGAATTGGTGTTTTAATAATTTAATATTGGATATTAAATTATTTTAATTAATTAAATTATTTAATTAATTATTTAAATAGATTTTATTGTTTGAATTAATTTTATTTTAAAATTGAAACTTTGAATTTTATGAAAATTCAAATAATAAATTCATTTTTTTTTTGTTTTAATTAAGATTTGGAAAATTTGAATTTCATTGAAAATGAATTTTGAATTCATTTTTAAATAATAAAATTTGAAAAAAAATGATTTTTTGAAAATGATTTTAATTGGAAAATACCTTGAATGGATTTTTCCAACATAAAACACCTATAATTCCACTTAATCTCAAGATTTTTGGTGTCATTAATTCATGCAATCTCATTTGCATGTCATTTTTTTACAAAAAGAGAGAGATTTGGCTGTGAAATTATTTCATTCAATTGGTTTTGAAAAAAAGAAAAGGGTTTTCTTTTGTTCTTCAAAACACCAAGAACATCCTCTCCAATTCCCTTCAATCCATTTTCATTTTGGGTTCTACCACCCAATCTGAGGTCTTAGAGGATAGTAAGGAAGATCAAGTGGTGGTCTACAAGGAATTGCTGAGGAAATTTAAGCTGGAATTATGGATTTGAAGAGTTCTTCAACAGTAACCTCATAAACCCTATTTTTTTTTTTTTTTAAATTTTGAACATGCTTACTTAATTGCTAAAATTGATGGAGTCAGAGTGCTTAAGATCTTGACTGCTTCTGCTAATATCATGCTAACTCCAACAAAGCCTAACACCCTTGCTCCTACCTACACCTAATTTCTATATAGAGGTTTGCATAAAGCAGGAGATAGTCCAAGAGGAGAAAAATTAAATGCCATGCTTGAGGAGAGGGAAGTCATGGATGGTACCTGCCGAGTCAACACCCTTCAGTTGTTAAACGTCCTGGCGTTTTTCTTGAAGCCATGTCATCATAACCTAATGCACATGGCCGTTAGAATAAAAGACATCGAGGTGATAGCGATGCTAGACACTAGGGCCACTAACAACTTCATTTCCTTGAAAGTGATAGCCAAATTGGGCTTGACGATGACCAGGAGTGACAGTTGCATCAAGACCATCAACGTCAAGGCCCAACCGACACGGCCAAATTGGAATTGGGTTCATTGAGGAACCAATGTAAGTTCTCTGTGATCCTTCTGGACGACTTTGATGTGGTATTAGGAATGAAATTCTTAGTAGAGGTAAAAATCTCACTATTGCCTCACTTAAATGGGGGTGATGGTCCACGATGATACCACTCTGTGCTTCGTTAGAGCAACATCGGTCAATTTAGGTTTGGAATGGCCTCACTTTGCCCCTATCGGGCTAACCAAGCCACGGGAGAGGTTTAAAAAAGTGCTCATATATCTCTTCCATATCTGACATGAGCCTCCCGGGAAGTTTGAGTAGGTAGACAGCTCATACAAAATCTCCAGAGTCCTTAACAGGTTTAAAGAAGAACCGCCTGGGGAGAAGGTACATTCCATCAACCGTTTTGTGCAATGCAAGCATAAGGAAGTTAGGAACGATAGTGAGAGCCGACGGTAAGACCACTAGAAGAGGATGGACCCAACGAGGATGTTGCAAGCTTAAGAGAGGGAGGTTTTGTTGGGGTTGATGTCTGAAATCTCGTAAAGGTCCTATAGTATGTAAATATTTTGATCAAACTCATTGTTTATTTAATAAAATATACAATATTTTATTCCATATTTATTTTCATTAACCAAAATCAATAAACTAACATCCAAGGTGTTGGGATTGGTGTCCTAATTCTCCCGAAGTCTCGTTGTTTATAATTATACACATTGTTTTATGAATAAAATAACTGTTATTTCATTTTGGCATTTACTCATATCCAATAAACAAAGCTCCATGGTTATCTTATGTAAACTTAAGCATGTATATGTGATATACAAGTGAATCATGCCTTAAGTGATAACCTAGATAGGTCTGTAGTATAAGGATTAAGGTGGGATACTGATCCTGGTGACACTATGGATACGGTCCACTTTGTAGAGGTTTACAAGTGTTGTAAACTACTACAGATGGTAGATCCTGATCATTCATGTGGAGACATGCGAGTGGGGGTGTTCTGTACAAAGAGTTTGTATAAGACCGGACCACGAGATGACTAGAATCTGTATATAACGTCGTTGATATTAGAGACTTACATCTCACCTAAATGACCATAGGTGACACGACCTCAATCTTGAGTGTTTTGGGAACTCTTACCTTTGAGGACGGTCCTTTGATTAGTATGAGTGAGAGTGGCCAAATTGCCAACTCAACATACCTACCTTTTTGGGGACTTGTCTGATCTAGGAGTTGGGAACTCAATACACAAGATGGAATTCACTCTTTCCCCAAAGCAGGGGTAAGTAGATAGATTGCTCCCTTAAGGGCTGATTCCGGGGCTTAAACATAGTGGTCACAACTTCTCTTTGGAAGAGAGGACTCAGTCATAGTGGGACTATGACTTATGTTCATTAGAGGATTCAGTGGTACTCAAGGAGTTAGATGTAACTACAGCGGCCTAACGACTATTGGCCGAGCTGTACTTACGAACGATCTGTGAAGGGTTGTCGCAATATTGATTGGTTAAGATGGACACATAATATATCTGTGGTAAGGAGAGTTTAGCTGTCGGTCTTTAGTAGAGTGCTTGGTAGTTAACGGATGGTGGATCCCATGACTAAAGAGGTCAGTTATTCACGTATCGTTGGAGCTTTGAGCTACAGGTTCATAAGGTCCCCTTGGTAGCTCAATAGATTCAAATTGAGGATCAGTTCTTAGTGTTGATTTGAAATGTTCAAATTGACAAGAGTTAATTCGATTATATAAGATATGATCAGTATGGTGTATGAGATATATGAAGTGGAGGATTAATGTAAATGAGATTTACATTAAGTGCCATGAAATAGAAAAAGAGCTATAGTTTGTATGTTTCATAAGATGAAATATTAAAACTATAGGTTATAAATATAGTATGATATGTTGATTATCATTTATATTTATAATAATATTAATGATTAGGTAATTATGTCTTTTTCTCTAATAACCAATTGAGTTGGTGGTATTGGTGGTTTCATGGTAACCGTGAGATAAAAGGAAAAATATTTTCCTAATTTTTGTAAGGAAAAAAATTGTGAATTTAATATTTCCAATCTCGAAAAAATCTCACGGGAAGTTGTCAAGTAAATAAGATTTACTAAGCGACAGCATGGAGTGAGCTAAACAGTCGTGGAGTGTTCTTAGGCGATAGATACTCAGCTACGCAATGAGTTAAATGATCACATAGCTTTTGCTAGACAATCGTTTAGCTTTTTCTAAATGATTGGGCATCAACCTATACGATAGGTTTTTTCCATCTCCCACTTGCTCAATCATTTACACGATTGTGTTTCCTCCGTCTTTTTGCCTCAAATCAAGTCCACACAGAGCCCACCCTCTAGATTCTCACATCAAGAATACCATGGTAACCTTCTTGGTGGTGTAATACTCAACTCAACATTGTCGAGGTTTTGTGGAGGTCGTTCGTGTTGTTTGGGGTGTTCGTGACCAAGGCAATCGCTTAGTTTGAGTGTGCAGTATTCGTGCAGTGTAGTGGTCGTGTTGGATGAGCGTTCGTGTGTTACTATGTAGCTGTGATCGAGCGTTCATGATCAAGGAGCTTTGTGATGAGTTTATAAAAGTGTGTTACTCTTGTCCTTGATCTTTTGTAGAACATGTTGTAATTTCTATATTTTGCATAACCGTGTGTTTTTGTTTGTGACTGTAATTGTAATGTTCATATACGATTGTAATTTGAAATGATCTTTTCGCTGCTCATGGAAATCCTCGTGTTCTATTTCCTTCACAAGGTTATCTTGTAGCTTAAACATGTATGTAGAGGCATACGGGTGGATCATGTTTAAGTGATAACCTAAATGGTCTTTAGTAGATGGATATGGCTGGGTACGTTATCCTTGTGACACTATGAGTATGGCCTACTTTGTAGGTGTTAAAATTGTTGTAAAGTGCTACAAATGATTTGATCCTGATCGTTCATATATAGACATGTGAGCGGGGATATTCTATACAAAGGAGTTTGTATAATACTGGACAACGAAATGTTTAGTCTCATTATATACACCGTTCATAATAGAGACTTACATTTCACCATAATGACCATAGGTAACATGATCTGAATCCTGAGTGAGTTGTGAACTCCTGCCTATGAGAGCGGTCTTTTGCTTTGTATGGATGAGAATGGCCAGATCATCGACTCAATAAGCCTACCATTTTAGAGATTCGTCTGATTGGGGAGCTGGGAACACAGCTACATAAGAAGGAATTCACTCATGTCCCAAGGTCGAGGTAAGTAGATAAATTGCTCCCTTAAGAGCTGATTCTAGGGCTTGAATAATGTGGTGCCACACCATCTCCTGGCTCGAGAGGGGTTTAGTCATAGTTGGACTATGATCTATTGTTCATTAGAGGAATTAGTGGTACTTAAAAAGTTAGATGTAACTGCAGGGGCAAAACGGTAATTTTGGCCCAGTTGTACTTCGAGCAATTTGTAAAGGATCATCGTACTATTGATTGGTTATATCCAATGGATACAGAAATATATCTGTAGTGCAAAGAGTGCAGCTGTCGGTCTTTAATGGAGTGTCTGACAGTTAACAGATGGTGAATAAATTATTTAAATAGTTAGATTAATGATTTATATACTGTTGGAGCTTCAAACTACAGGTCTATAAGGTCCCCTTGGTAGCTCAATAGGATTAAATGAGAATCAGTTTTTGGATTAATTTGAATTGTTCAAATTAATTGAGGGATTTAATTATATATGATATAATTAAACTAACATTATGAGAGGAAATAAATATTTGAATAAGATTCAAATTTTAATTATATGAATTGGATTCATAATTATTAAATTTGATATAAATGTGATTTATATTAAATGTCATATCAAAGAGAAAAGAAACTATAGGTTATATTGTATACGATACAATATTAAAACTTTAGTTTATATGTTATATTTGAAATAACATATAATTTATATATATGATAAGTTAATTATCATATTTATATATAGGAATGTTCAAAAAACCCGGTAACCCGATCAACCCGGACTACCCAACCCAAACCGCAAGGGTTGGGTTGGGTTAGATTTTATTTTGGGTTAGGTTGGGTTAAAAATTTTAAAAAGTATTAAATTCGGGTTAGGTCTTGTGTTACCCCATTTCAGGGTCGGGTCAACCCGACCTGACCCGAATATATATATATAAAAGTTAAAAAAAAGTCAAATTAAAAAAAAAAGAACCGATGACCCAACCCGGCCCAACTCTAAAATTTTGGTTTGGGTTGGGTTGGATTGACCCTCCAAAAAAGAACTAATAGGATTTATTATTAGCCAACCCAAATTTTTGGGTTAGTCCACAAAAGTCTTCCAACCTGGACTATGTACACCCTTATTTATATATATATTAATTGGTATTTTAATTCAAATGAGGGGAGGGAGTTCCCTCCCCCTCTTTTCTCTCCACTCACGTAAGTGGATGGATGGTGTTATTTATTCTTGGATAAGAGAGTGTCTCCTTGAAAGACAAAAAAAAAAAAAAAAAAAAAAAAAAACGTTTTGTGAGAGTTATTGTTCTGATAGATCAACCAAAATTCCTCATCCTATTATCTACTCTAGTTTTTCCCTCATTCCAAAATAGTCAGAATCCACAACTCCTGGGTTCTCTACCTGAGAATACGAAGGTCGCCATTGTAGTAGTGTTTGTTTCTTGATCGAGGGATTCTTAAAAAAGGTCTTCAAAAGTAAGGGTTTCTGAAACTCTAAGTTTCCTTTTAATAAAGCATGTTGTATTTTATATAAATGCATAAATTTTTTCTTTTTCTATAAAAATTACATTCTATGAGAAATGGGAACTATGACGATCCCACTTCTGCTCAAAGTTCTTTTCAATGAGATCCTTCAGGTTTGTCAGACCCTAAAGCCTGAAGTACATGGCACGACAGGTGGGTTGTGTCCAGTGGGCAGAGAGCACGTCCAAGGCTAATAGAGGTTAGCTAAGGAAAACACACCCAAGGTGTCAAATGTGCGGGCTGGCACACAAGGCTAATCCAGGGAGGTTCGCTGAACACTAGGGGCACGACATGAGTAGGTGACCCACGCGCTGTGCTTGGAGGTTAGCACGGCACATGCGGCAGGCAGGGGTGTGTATGACATACAGATGCGCACGTGCGAGGCCCAATGACAAGGCATGCATGCGCGCATGGCACACATCTCAGACGGGCGTGGCGTGAAACATAACGATACAACACTAGGTGCGCGCACACACCAGATAAACGCACAGGCATCCAAGGCGTGCACAAAACATCTGAGCAATGGTGAAACAATGTTCTTAGCATGGAATGAAGTTACACGTTAAAGAAGACTTTCAAGAACAAGCACTCACTTAGTGGGCTAATGGCTTCCTACAAAATAGGGTAGTGGTGTCCTACCTTTAGTAAGTGGAATCATGGGAGCTAAAATAGGGGAATTAGTGGGCATGTCCACTTTCTAAAAGGAAGGAAACATGGGACTTGGGTAGTGGTCTTAAAGTTGGGCCACTCCCTCACTACTTCTATGATTTTAGGCTCCTCTAACTTATGTAAATTGTGATAGTCTTGAGATTGTCAAGACATCACATTCACTTTTGGAATTTAATGAATTACTCTCCATTTGTAAACTCTCTAAAGAGTTGATTATGTAATTAATGCCCACTGTGTTGTGGTTTTCTTAGCACTTTGAGAATAAAGAGTTATTTTCACAAGTGTACTCTCTCCATCCCTTCGAAAGGTGAGTTAGCCACACAACCCGCTCTAGGGTTCGTGAGATTTAGTAGGTTCTTATTTCAGGAAAACTAGGTCCAAACTCTAGGATGGTCAAAGTTTCCTTAACACCGCATGGGAAAAATTCTAGACTACACGCATAGCCGCGCTTCCGTCCCATGATGAATATTATCACAGCTAGGTTCCATCGAGGAGAACTTATATCTAGTTGTCTGAACGTAACCTTTTTCTCTTCTGCCTCGAAAGTTGGTATCATAGCCAGGTTCTGCTCATTGGAATATGGAAGTTTAAGATTTCCATTGTTGAAAATCTTCTACCCAGGTATGTAGCAAATGCTTTTTGTCTCTACTAGCAGATTTAGTAGTGACAACTTAATATAAGTTTTCTACTCAATCTACATTCAAAATCCAAGAGCTCTATTTCATACAAAGGAAGAGATCACATTAGACTTCGAGAAGAATTCAAAATTTTCAAGATATGCATGAGGGCATTGAGTATTCTTCAGGCCACGTGTTGTAGATATCCAACAACACAAGAATGTTAGTGTATATTACATAAGTTACTTACGTGGACTGATGCCAAGGAGTGGCACATAGAGGGTAATGCCCATTTGTGTGCAAGTGACACACACAACAATACTCATGATGGCTTCAACGTGACATTAAGATTGGAGTTTCTAGTCAAGGCAAAGCTATCTCTTATGCCTTATTAAAGTGGGGTGCTGGTCTTAGTGGAGATGACCCCGAGCTTCGTGACAACGATAACGATCAAAGTGGATGGTTCACCTAGACACAAGATAATGTTTTTCCAACAAATCCATGTCGGGTTACAACGAGGGATGCTTCCTTATATGAAAACCCCGAGATAAAAGCCAGATAAGCATGAGGAAGTGCTAGACACTATGACAAAGATCCTTAGTGATGCCTTCAGAACTACTAAGGACTCTTCTTCCTTGAGAAACCATAGACCACGAGATTGAGTGAAGGCCAAGAATCAGGCTACCGCCCACAGCAAATGAGCCCCTCAGCCAGAAGAGTATTGGAAGAAATAGGAGGAGTTCATGAGGATGTATGGACCATGTGCCTCTTAATCAGGCTACCGCCCAAACCCAAATTTCATAGGACTTGTTCTACCACATTGTATAAGGTAACTTTCTTCCACAAGTTGACCTTAGGCTGAGATACGAGGAGAAATGGCAGCGAGGAGATATTTTCTTGAGGATGGCTTGATCCATGTAAAGGATCGAGGGGAGACTCATAACCCTCAATGGGCAGGATACTCATAAGTAGAACGAATGATGGCGCCTTTATATCGTTCATACTCTTGGCCCAAGATACACAAAGATGTGGTTTTGGAGTGCCCTATTGAATCTTTCCTCTTAGGTGTGGAAACATTTAAAGAGGAAAAGATGTCCATCGAGGCTCGGTGTAAATATACAATCGACTCTTTAAAATTGTCAAACAAATGGGAAGGTAGCTTATCATTTGAAGTTGCCAAATCAGTGAAGGTTCATCCAACTTCTCACATGAGTTCCCTTAAGCTATTCTTACAAAATTAATCCGATGAGAATCGCAGAAAAGCAAAGGGAGCTTCAGCCGTCTTTTGAAGGCAGTTCGAAAGGGTTCTCAACCATGACAATGAGTGAGAAAAGTCAACAAACAGATTTTGTTGTGGGAGGCCGACAAAAAAAGACACAACCGACGAGGGCATCGGCTAGCTCAAGCGGGAAGGTTTCTCAGGACCTTAGTTCTTGAGCACTGGCACAATTGATGGAGTCTTGCAAGCAACAGTGCTAGGGTGTATGCATGGATAGTGCATGGGTGAAGAGAAGGGCATGTAACATAGGTAGGCACACGCAACACTAGCACGCGAGATCCTGTAAATGCCTATAGGATACTGTAACACACCGACATACGTGCATAGGTGTACTCAACCTAAGGGGAGGTTAGCGTGGCAAAGGTCACAATAGGGGTAGACGATCCATACCCTGTGCTTAGAGGTTACCATGGGTGCTCGTGTGCAGAAGGCACACATGAAGCTATCGCAGCGCGACTGAGGCTAGTAAGACACATGACACGGACATGTGCTTAGGCGTGCTCGTGACACACGGTAGTAGTAAGGGCACGCGCATAAGCAGCCCACACAGGCCACGGTGCACTCCACGGGATTGGACGCACGCAAGGCCATGCAGACACACGGGCGTCACAAGGCCGTATCCTGTAGCATACTTTTTCTCTGAAATCAATGGGGTATTTATAGGTGAAGGTATTTGACTCCGGCCTTATCTCCCTACTTGATTGTCATGGTAATTTCGAAGATGGAGGGATATTATTCCTTCTGTTATGCAATCAGACCTTCAATTCTGTAATACCGTTAGTTGTACACGTGTCTCAATCCTCCACTTTTGCGTTGCTCAGCCGCATCTTTCGATCATGGATTTGCATGCGGTGTTGTTTTTATTACCGCATGTGGTTGAAATACAGCTCTGGATCGACTATCGCATTGCGGTAATCGTCTCTTCATTGTTGACTAACGGGCGCAATGTGACAGAGATTCGTTGATTAGTTTCTCATGAGCGTTGAGCGCAAGTGGTGACTTGGTCTCCTGCAAAACAGAGTAAAATTCGGCTTGTCTTCTATCTTTATGGTGTTAGTGGGTGTAATTGCAAACATTTATAATTATTGTAATACTAGGCTAATTTTCATACAATCACACATATTTACTAACTTTTGGCCGCAATATCTAGATAAGGTGGCATAAATAACTTGTATTTCTACAAGTTATCACACCCCCAAATTTAGATATATGTTTTTCCTCAAGCATATCTTCTACTAAGGCAATCATGCTCAATTCCTATCATGATTGGTTGCTCCAAATGTTACACTTAGGCACATTACTTGACATTGCAATTTCCTTCTATCCTTGTTAATTCTTAGCAAGCCCTACTTTATTACTCTATATGACAAAATTCTGCTCAAAGATGCTTTTCTAGTTTTCAAAATAGAATGTTTATCTCTTCTTCGTCAAAATAACTTGTTATGTCTATATGCGGTGAGCAAAACTTTGCGTCATTTATTCACTTAGAGACTGTTGATCATGGTTACACTCTTCGTTTTGGCTTGTCCCCATGGGTGTCATGCGGACATCCAACTACGGTTGTGTGCCAATTTCAACTTTAACTCATGATAATCAGAGGAGTTGTCTCTTGCATTCTTTTATTTTTGTTTTTGTTTCTTTCTTTTTTTTTCATATTGTGTTGTTCTTGAAAACCCACCTTCATTTTGGCTTGCTCCTACGGGTGTCATACGAACATCCAACTACGAGCAGACTTCTTTCACAACTCAACTCTTATCAGGTTGGGATAGTTTTGAGGTTTTCCCTTGTACTGACATTGGAGTTTTGCATAATTTTTTTTTAAATGAAAATGGACACATTTTCTTAACTACAACATAATCTTGATATCATCTGCTCAGACCTTCCCCCAAATTTAAAGATGAGCAAGGTCCTCAGTGCGTTGTTTGGAGAGACTAGATAAACACTTAGAAGAAAATTTCAAAAAGAAGGTTTGAGCAGAACTTTGAAAGATAAAAGGTAAAATACTGCTAAACTAAGAATTAACTAAATGTTAGTCAGAATTTACCAAGTATGAGAAACATTTCTAAGTATAAACATGTAATACATCATAGTAACGCAATGAAGATCGTAAAAATAAGAGATTTAAAATGTTACAAAAATTGACAAAGAAAGATAAAGAAAAAGGCACAGGCAAAAAGTGGAGTGTATATATACTCTGATTGTATTGACATTTAACAAAGTATACAAATAAATTACAAATGAACGTATTACAAAATGTTCTATTGCCTGTACAAGAGTCAAAGAATTTGATTACTTTACAAATTTGATTAAGAAGGATGCATGATTCAGAATTCACACCCTACTTCCAATAAACGCAGATACATTTTTGCCGAGGATGGGAAACACGCATACATCCCTGCAACACACCCCTTAACCAACACATTTCTGGAGGATACCTCAACATAGTGCATTTGGTTAAAGACGGGCAAAAGACATATGCGAACGCAACACACCCCTCACCGCAATGCATTTGGGTGTACTGGATGCATAGTGTCGCTTACTTATTACACCCACCTTCTCATAGTTTACTTTCTTGTCCTCTTATTTCATCAAAAACACCAGTCGAAAAGACCTTGCGGTGATTTATCCAATCATTCACAATAATTATATGACCGGTGCTACTAAATTTAAGATATGGAGAAACATACGAAATTAAATTGGAAGGAATTACAAAAATATTAAAGACTGATTTTACTAGACAGTAATTGACGGAATTTAGAAAATGGTAAAAGAAAGCTGTAAAATAAGCGAGTAAACATAGTAGGAAGGTCGAATGGCGTCGATCGAAGTTGCCTCCATAGTAGGGCTTAATTCGTTGACCATTGACTTTGAATGCAGTGTTCCCATCTAAGTTGTTAGTTCCACTGCGCCGTGAGGAAATATTATCTTGATTCGGAATGGCCCAGACCAGCGAGACTTCAACTTTCCTGGAAACAATCGAAAACACGCGTTGAATAATAATACCTGCTGACCTTCGGTGAATGTCCTGTCGTTTATGCGGTCATCATGCCATTTCTTTTCCCGCACCGGCTAAATCAAACGTCAGCTTCTTGCATGCCCACATCGCCTTATGTTCTACCTCAAGTGGCAGATGACAAGCTTTTCCAAAGACCAGGGCGTATGGAGACATGCCAATTGGTGTTTTGTAGGCGATCCTGTAAGCCCATAGTGCTTCATCAAGCTTGGGTGACCAATCCCTTATGGCAGTATTAACTACCTTTTCCAAGATAATTTTGATCTCTCTGTTAGAAATCTCTGTCTGCCCATTAGTTTTCCGGTGATAAGCAGTTGCAACTCGATGGCTGACGTTGAATTTAGTCAACAGGTTGGCAATTATGCGGTTGATAAAGTGAGAGCCCTCATCATTGATTAAGGCCCGAGGCGTCCCATATCGAGCAAAAATGTTCTTCAGAAACTTTGCCACAGTGGCCACGTCATTCTTGGCACATGCGATGGCCTCAACCTATTTCGATACATAATCAATCGCAACCAGAATATATTGATGACCTTCTGTGGAAACGGGCCCATGAAGTCAATTCCCCAAACATCAAATAATTCAACTTCTAAGATTGATTTCAATGGCATTTCATTTATTTTAGACATATTCCCCGTCCTTTGACACCTGCCGCATTGCATAACAAGGGGATGGGCATCCTTACACAGTGTTGGCCAAAAGTAGCCGCACTGTAAGACTTTTGCTGCGGTTCTTTACCCCCCAAAATGTCCTTCATATGGGGACTCATGATAGAGCTCTAAAATGTGCTTAGCTTCTTGCTTAGGAACACATCATCGTATTATATGATCAGGTCCTTGTTGATATAGGAAGGGGTCGTCCTAGAAATAAAATTTGGCATATAGGAAGGGGTCCTTCTTTTGTTGGTATGTATAATCATCTGGTAGTTGACTGCAAACTATGAAGTTTACTATGTCCGCATACCAGGGAATATCAATGTCTACTGCCATCAGCAGCTCATCGGGGAATCTTTCCTCAATATCTTTTTCTGTCTCTTGAACCTCGCAGTTTTCCAATCTTGACAAATGATTTGCGACTTGGTTCTCGGTGCCCTTCCAGTCTTTGATTTCTACGTCGAACTCTTGCAAGAGCAACACCCACCGATCAGCCTTGGTTTTGCATCCTTCTTCGTCATTAAATACGTAATCGCAGAGTGATCCATATACACCACCACGTTCGTTCCGATTAAGTACTGTTGGAACTTCTCCAGTGCAAATACCACTACGAGCATTTCCTTTTTCGTGGTCGTATAGTTCTCCTGCGCGTCGTTCAGTGTTTTGCTCGCATAATAAATAGAATGCAACACCTTATCCTTGTGCTGACTCAAAACTGCGACCACAACATATCTGTTGGCATCGCACATCAGGGCGAATGGTTGCGTCCAATAGGGCGCAAACAAAATGGGTGTAGAGATGAGTGCATCTTTCAATGTGTAAAATGCTTTGGTGCAGGTGTCATCAAAATTATACTCGCGGTCAGTTTCAAGAAGTGCACTTAGGGGTCTTGCGATATGGGAGAAGTTGTGAATAAATCTTCTGTAAAACCCTACGTGTCCCAGAAAGCTCTTAAGTGTTTTTACGTTCACAGGTAGGGGTAATTTGGAAATTGCGTCGATTTTTGCCTGGTCAACTTCCAATCCTGCCTTGGAGATTTTATGACCCAGAACTATTCCTTCTTCCACCATGAAGTGACACTTTTCCCAGTTCAAAACAAGATTTGTTGCCATGCATCTCTTCAAAACTCTTTCAAGGTTAGAAAAACAGGAGTCATAATTACTGTCGAAGACTGAGAAATCATCCATGAATACCTCGACTGGCTCCTTCAAGTAATATGAAAATATTGCCATCATGCATCGTTGAAAAGTGTCTGGTGCATTATAGAGTCCAAATGGCATGCGTCGGAATGAAAACGTACCAAATGGGCACGTGAAGGTTGTCTTGTCTTGATCCTCCAGCGCAATTGCTATTTTGTTATACCCTAAATAGCCATAAAAAAAGCAGAAGAATTCATTCCCCGCAAGTTTATCTAACATCTGATCAATGAACAGGAGTGGAAAGTGGTCCTTTTTAGTGGCCAAATTCAGTTTGCGATAATCCATGCAGATTCTCCACCCCATAGTTGTCCTTGTGGGAACCAATTCATTCTTGTCATTAGTGATGACTGTCATCCCTCCTTTCTTCGGAACACATTGCACTGGGCTCACCCAACTGGTATCAAATATCGGGTAGATGACACCTGTGTCCAGCCACTTTACTAATTCCTTCTTTACAACCTTCTTCATGGCAGGGTTCAAGCGGCGTTGCCTTTCTACTGATCCATTCTTTCCTTCTTCCAGGCAGATCTTATGCATACAATACGAGGAATTGCTTCCTCGAATGTCTGCCAAGGTTCATCCTAATGCTTTTGCATTATTTCTTAGGATCCGTTTGAGAGCATCTTCTTTCTCCTTACTTAGTGATGCAAAAATGATAACTGGTAATGTGTCGTTACTTCCTAAGTAAACATACTTTAGGTGTACTGGCAACGACTTTAACTTTAACACAGGTGGCTCTTCTAAAGATGGCTTAATGCGCTGCGACGTCCGTTCAGATAACTTGAGCAGTTCAAAATTAGATTCAGTATGAATTGCGGCGCAATCCTCCTCCAAGATTGTGCCGACTTCAAAATCCTCCTCCTCCATTTCCTTCAAGGGTTCGTGCCATTGTTCTCCCCGCAGCTCCTCGATATATTGGCAGTTCTTTATGTCTCCTGGGTACTTCAATGCATTAAGTACGTTGAATTTTACTTCTTGATCAACGACTCAGATGGTCAATTCTCCTTTCTGAACATTGATTAATGGTCGCCCTGTGGCGAGAAATGGGCGTCTCAGGATGATAGGAATCTCTCTATCGGCCTCATAATCCAATATGACAAAGTCTGCTATGAAGATAAACTTGTCCACTTGCACGAGAACATCTTCTATTTTGCCCTCAGGAAGCTTTATTGATCTATCGACTAATTGTAATGTGATCGTGGTTGGCCTTCTTCGCCGATGTCCAGCTTCTTAAAAATTGACAAGGGCATCAAATTTATGCTTGCCCCTAAATCACACAGCGCGTTCCCAACCATCTTCCCCCCTATGGTGCAGGGCAATGTAAAAGTCCCAGGGTCCTTCATTTTAGTAGGGAGATTGTTTTGAAACAGAGCGCTACACTCATATGTTAGTGCAACTATTTCAATTTCCCCAATCTTTCTCTTGTTGGCGAGAATATCCTTGAGAAATTTCACATAACTCGGCATCTGCTCTAATGCTTCTATCAGGGGAATATTAATGTGTAGCTATCAGAGAACGTCCAGAAACCTCTGAAATTGCTTGCTGTCGGCTTTCTTTTCTAGCCTGAATGGGAAAGGTAGAGGATACCGCCGTGTTTCTTAGTCACTTTGCTGCTTCGTAAGGTCCTGTGCTTGCTGTGTGTCATTGGTTGGAGGTTGCGTTGATTGGGAATTCAAGTCTTGAAAAGCTTTATCTTTTGTAGATGATCTTACTTCTGAACTGGGGCTGCTTCTGTTATTCAGTAACTGGTCATCATTAACAATTAAATTTGCTGGTACTTTTGTTACCGTATCTGGTACTTTTGGAATAATAAGGGCTATCGTTCTGCCACTCCTCAATGTCATGGTATGACATTGTTCTTTACCTCTTGGCCCCGACACTCCTGAGCTTCCATGTTGCGTATTAGGCGTTTTCTTCTTTAATTCCCTTGTAAGTTGATTTATCTGATCTTCTAATTCTTTGAGAGACTCAGCTTGCGATTGTCTCATTGCCTCGTCTTTTCAATATATTGTTTTAGTGATGTCTCCAGAGACAAGGTACTGAAAGAGGTATCATATGCGAACAGTTGGCCACAGGGTGGCGTACCTTGAGAATTACTTGGGTTGCAGTCCGCATTAGTGAAGACCGGAGGGTTGCCTCGATCCTCTTGATAACTAAATTGATAGAAACTATGAAACTTCTGATTGAGAATCTCATCCAAACCAAAAATGGGTGACCCCCCCCAACCAGGGTTGTGGTTGTTACCCCACGATTTATCATACATAGTATATACGGGTTGTTGATTCCATGGGCAAATATCTACCGGATGTATCTCTCTCCATTGAGTGCAATCCATTGTGGGCTCATGAGTCATCGCCTTAACCTGCGCTATTCCTTGAAAGAGAGTTCTTTGCTAATTAGCCACCATCTGGAGGAGCGAGGCCATTGTGGTCATTTGTTCGACCAATGCGCTCATTGTGTCCGTTGGCACATCGACCCTTTCTACTCTTTCTTGCTCCTGACCTCTTATCTCAAGCCCGATATCACTCTATTCGTCAGAATGTTGCGAAATGCGATCCAATATGTTCTTCGCTTCCGTATATGACTTATTCATTAATCCTCCTTCTGTGGAGGCATCGATAACTGCTTGTGTTGATTGGTCGAGGCCATTGTAAAAGGTTTCCATCAAAATACTGTCAGGAATCCCAATATGCGGACGGTTCTTCACTAACTGTCGGAATCGCACCAGACGGTGCTCAAGGTTTCATAACTCTTTTGTTCAAAATTCAAAAGCTCCCTTCACCTCCTTGCGTTGACTGACGGAGGGAAGAATCTGTTCATGAACCTATCAACCAATTGCTCCCATCCATTAATTTCGTCTGGCTCTAATGCTTAGGCCCACTTCTTTGCTTCTTCCCGCAATATGTACGGGAATAGGTATAGTTTAAGACTTTCTTGAGTTACATCAAGCATGGAGAATGCGCTACATATGTCTACAAAATTTGTCAAATATGCGTGTGGGTCTTCTCCCTGTAATCCTCCGAATTGCCCCATATTCTGAATCATTTGTAGCATAATAGGTTTTATTTCAAAGCTTTCATTCCCCTCGACTACTGGTCTTGATATTCCTGGTGAAAAATTATAGAAATCTGGCACCGCATATTCCCTCATAGGGATGTTCTGGTCAGCAGCAAGAAAAACGGGATCTTGCACTGGCAAATCTCCCCTCTGCTTTCCAGCAGGTGCCACATTCTCATCTGCCATACTTCTTCACCAATTAATTTAGCCCTGATGAACTCTGCGCGAAGAATACACTTGATCTCTGGGTCCGCTTAGAATTACCAGATCATTCTAGCATTCATAAGCCGTCAGACTGCTCTCCGTGTTGAATAGTCAGTACAAAGAGATTTGTCCTGCACATAACATAAA